>NW_015505645.1:1040487-1051435 GCF_001515645.1 Sinocyclocheilus grahami
GTAACTTTTATTCTCACTGTAGTATTGTTGCCGCCGCTGCCGCCATTTCGTGAAGGCGCTGTGTTTCATTGTGAAAGCGAAACTACTTTGTTTGGCCTTCCAAAAGAGGACGATATCCGCTTCGTCATGCCTGGAGCTGATCCGTGCTGGTCGCTGAGGAAATACATCAACTTCGCGCTGTGGATCACCAGATCGGCTTACACCGTGGACGAAGCGGAGTCCAGCCCGGGGTCGCCACATGTGGTTGCTGCTCACTCTAGGCCGCCGTGTGTTTTGTTGTGAAAGCGAAACTACTTTGTTGGCCTTCCAAAAGAGGACACGACTAGAAATCAGTGGTTAAGTTGTATTTACAACACTGTTCCAGAACACTTCAACCCAAATATTCAGATGTGTGCAGGGCATTTTATGGAGGACTGCTTCCTGATCCTGGGAGAGTAGACTACAATGCAACGCGTAAACAGTAATTATGTCCCCACTGGATGCAACAAATGCCTCGTTTATAATGGGTTTTAATGTTTTTGTCTCGTCGCTCCGGCCAGGACAGGGCATCACAATATGGTAAGGGGCGTAACATTTCCGTAACACGCTTGAGGTATTCGGCCAATCACAACACACTGGAAGGCTGGCCAATCAGAGCACACCTCGCTTTTCAGACCGATGAGGGGGGCATAGAGGGGAAACAATAATGTACAGGAAAATAATGTGTTTTTTGAACCTTAAACCGCATAAACACATTTCATTACACCAAATACACAAAATAATGTTCTTTTTAGCAACATCATATGACCCCTTTAAACTTTTCCCAGTCAAACATCAAGAATGAAAGAGAACAGGCACCTTTGTTTATATTGCTGTGTGTAGAACGTTAGCTGCTTTTTTAATATTTAATTTTAATGAAATGTAAATTCGTCCACCGCACTTTATTCGGGCAGGTGTGTTCATGTAGAGGTTTCTAGATTTAAATTCAAAGAGACCGTATTGATTGTTTTGTTTTATAAGGCGGAAGATTCAAATTTAGTCTCCATATAGCATATCTTTATCTATTATCCTTATATTTGTGAAAACAAAGGCATCAAAGCAAAGTAGCTTAGTGCACTTTACAATTTCTCTGAGATTTTTGTCAAATAACCAATTTGTTTCAGTGTCAACTGTCTCTTGGTAAAATCTGAGTTTCTCCCATGCATATGATCATGTTAGTTTGGACCGGCCTTTCTGTGTAGCTTGTTTTCTGTGAGCTTTAGTTTTGAGCTGTGTGGAGGAAATGCTTTTCAGAGAATCTTTCTTCCCCACACTGATTTCCTCCGCTCCCGCTTTCCACTGCAACAACTGGCCATCCTCCCCGCCCGTCAACAGAGACCGACCGATCGCATCCCACTGGAAGCATCTCACTGTAGCTGAATGACCCCCTTTGAGGGATTTAATGAACCTCAGACCACACCCACTGCAGTCCAGGAGGTGGAGCTCTCCATGATTACTCCCTCCCACTAAAAGAATACGCTCCTCGTCTGATAGCCATGTACCGCCCACAAAGTACTCAAGCGACGCTCCATTGGGGAGCTGGACAAGTGGCTGAGCATCAGCCGAACTCAGAAGTGTCAAAGTGTCATCGCTGTCTGGGCGAGCCACATCCCACAGGTTTAGCCCTTCATCATGGGTCAGACAAAGCAGCTGGTCAAGATCTTTGCCTGTTAATATAAGAAATGAAATGACAGTTTAGGGCTCTGGGGAGTACAAATATGCTGATGTTTAACATTTTAATTCAAATGGAATTTGAAACTCACATTTTCAGCAGTTTTTTGCTACTTGGTAGTAATAAGATTTAAAAAGTTATGTATGTGAATTTACTTAGAAAGGGCAATTTCTAGTCAATTAAATATTTAACAACAAAGCATAGATTAAAAAAATGATTCTATACTATTATCAGTATTATTATTGTTTGATTATATTCATAAAGTGAATATATAAAACAAATCATTATTATTGTTTATATGTATACATTAAAAAATGTTATATTATTTATATCATTGTTTTATATATATATATAATTACATAAAAGTGACTGCACTTAGAAAGCACAGTTTGTAGTCAAATTAAATATAGCATATCTATTACTATTTATTCTTACATTTACTATTTTGCTTAATATAACTGTTTTACAGGCCTGGTTATCACAATTTAATGGCTAAGCATACCAAGAAAAAATATTCAATATGAATATTATTATTAAAAATGAAAACATCTTAAGAAGTGTTTTACAGGCCTGGTCATCAAAATGTAAAA
Source organism: Sinocyclocheilus grahami (assembly GCF_001515645.1). Taxonomy (NCBI): domain Eukaryota; kingdom Metazoa; phylum Chordata; class Actinopteri; order Cypriniformes; family Cyprinidae; genus Sinocyclocheilus; species Sinocyclocheilus grahami. The sequence continues at coordinate 1,042,768 of NW_015505645.1, forward strand.
ATTCTAATATTTTCCATGACTGAGGGAACTGTCTTCTGTACATGGTGACATATAAAAACATTGCTCAAGTTTTACTTTTATATCGTTTGGATTGCTCAGTCAGGTGTGCTGTTACTGGCTACCTGTCCAGCAGAGGGAGCTTGCAGAAGAATTGCAGTTACAGGTTGTGACAAGAGCATCATCCTCGCCACCCAGACTCAGATCGAACACGTTCACAAGCCCATCTGTGGCTCCTGAAGCCAACCGATCTGCCTGCCGTGGGTGGAACTTCACCGTAGTGATATCATCACTGTGTGACTCGGAGTAAACGCCCAGCAGACGGCCCATCTCAGAGCCTGTCTCACCTCTGTCCTGAAGCATACGGGCATCCCAGAATACCAAAAAACTGTCCTCCTCCACCTGCTCCGTGCCTGCACACAGCACACGATCACTACAGCTCACATCAAACGAGCAGTACGAATGTGTCGAATCGCTGCGGAACACCTGGGAGGCATCAGAACCGGGCCGCCGGATGTCCCAGCACCGCATTGTCCCATCAGCAGAGCCGGTGAACAGCAGGTGAGGGGAGAGATGAGAGAAAAGCACCCCACACACAGGAGCTGTGTGACCCTGCAACTCACCCACCAGGCGGAGCGTCTCTCTGCTGTGCAGGTGCACAGAGTGATTGGAGCAGCACACAGCCAGCACATCTGACACACCGCTGGCACAGGACGCAATAGAGAGGTCCAGAATGTACATGGCCTCACTGGGCTGCAGCCTCCTAGCGATGGAGAGAGACCTAAAGGTGTCCTCTAGAGTGTCCATGATCGTCACCGATTACCCTGACACCTTAAAGGAAAAGAGGACTTAGTTATTTCACAGAATTTATCTAAAGTGACTTAAAGCAGAGGTTCTCTACTGGTCACAGATCACAGAATTATTGCCTGCTAAGAGAACGAAACCATGGAAAACGAAGAGACAATTAAAAACCATAATTGTTTCGTTTAATGAATAAGAAATTATTTTGCATAATCATACAGTTCATGTTAATAATTAAATGTTAATTTTAAGGACTATGATTTGTTGCTACATGGTCCTGAAGTGAAATAATTTAAGAGCCACCGATTTACTGTACTATTTATTAGACTTTTACTTGAAGTCATTGTTTAGTGTCTAGATCAGAGGTCTTCAATTTTTAAATGCCACAGACCCAAAATATGATCATCATTGTGCATGGGATCTGCATTCTTAAAATGTAAAAGGCAGCTATATACCTTCATATATTAAGACCCAATGTATACAGTAAAAACTAATATTATATATATAAATATATTTAAATATTTAGTTTACTGCTACTTTTACATTATTATATCATTTTCTACTCACTATAGTACTGTACAGTAAGATTTATTATTTATTTAAAACTGATTTATATTATTTTTATTTGCATCAAAATCTACTTAATTACATTTATTTAAATTGGTTAATTTATTATGATTTTTCTCTCTAAACTTTTCCAGTTTGAAAACCCCTGGTCTTGATCTAGATCAAATAAATCAATAAAGATCACTAAACCGATATGACTTTAGTTAAGACGATTATTTCTCAATTATCTGGAAAGTGATGCAGAGTTATTCAGCCAGAGACGAATTTGACTGTTTCTTTGCATATTAAATGTAAACAAAACATAGTTAACACATTGCAACAAAGTAGAAATCTCACAGCCCGAAGTACTCAACACTTACTGATCATTAATAATATGAGTAAAGCCCCCTCTGTTTTAATCAACAGACAGAAATGATTGCACAGACACTCACATGTGATAATTTTTGACAGACATCAGTGTGCCACCTCCTTCGCTTCTCACCGGAAACACAGGTTTTTTTGACACACATTTTACGATACACTGGCTTCATTTGTTCTAAAACGAAAAAGAACTGTAGGTCATCAACATTTTTCAATCTGAGACACGACGACACATTATTTATTCGTATTCGTGTCTAACATGTGAAGAGTTAAGAAACAAAGACTATACAGCGCTTTGCCGCCAGTAGATGGCAGTGTTTTTCTGTATTTGAAAATGAGCAATCCTAAAACTGCACGCATGGCATTTTCAACAGTGTTATTCATGCATTCATTCTGCCATTATACATGCAAATGTTAAAGGGGTCATATGATGCGATTTCAAGTTTTCCTTTCTCTTTGGCGTGTTACAAGCTGATTGTGCATAGATAAGATCCCTGAAGTTGCAAAGACTAAAGTCTCAAAACCAAAGAGATATTCTTTATCAAAGTTAAGACTCTGCCACGCCCCCCTAAAACGGCTCGTTCTAACACGCCCCCACATATCTACCTCACTATGTGGAAATATTAGCATAATGCCACCCAAATGTTCACGCAAAGAAAGAAGGCGTGGTTTCAGTAACCGCAGTTAGTGTTGAAGCAGCCATGTCAGAGAGACGCTGTGTGTTTCTAGGCGAAAGCAAAAGCACTTTATTTGGCCTTCCAGAAGTAGACGCATTTAGGAATCTTTAAGATTACTTACAACAGAAGAGCAATGCATTTTATGGACGACCGTTTCGTGAACCTAGGAGAGGAGGTCATTCTGACTTTGCTATGACAATCTGGCGCTTCTGAATCAGCTACTGTTTTGTTATTAGTTTAAGTATTTGCTATTGACTGTTCAAATGCGGAGTTTTGCGCATCGTGTGTGTGTGTGTGAGAGAGAGAGCGCGAGAGAGCGCGCGTCACATCACAGTGGAGTCAGCTGTCGTAACCGTGGCTTGTGTACTGCAAACACATACCACCTTCATCACTGTCTCTGACTCTGTTCCCCTTTCGGGCTCTGTCTTTACATTTATTTTGAAAGATGAAGCTCGCGATTATGGTAAGGGGCGTTATATTTCCGACGAGTGCTTGTGGTGTTCGGCCAATCACAATGCACTGGGTCAGCTGGCCAATCAGAGCAGACTGCGCTTGTCGGAAGGAGGGACTTTGTAGAAAACGAAGCGTTTGAGAGAGGCGGGGCATAGAGGACCTACAATAATGTACAGTATTTGAAAAATAATGTGTTTTTTGAACATTAAAGCATGTCAACATACACAAAATAATGATCTTTAAAAAAAGCATCATATGACCCCTTTAATTTTGTTCCGTACGTCGCTTCAAAACAAGTTGTATATGTGGTACTTTGCCAGAAACCCTTACAATTACAAATTACAAGCTAGTACAGCAGTAAATTGGTTTAGCTACTTCTGTTTTCAAAAACTGTTGGAGAAGATTAAACAGGAAGATATACCTGGGACATTTATATTGGAGAATGAAAGAGTATAATGTAACAAGGGTGTCATTGTGATGAGAATAGAAGATGCTTTTTTTTTTCTTTGTCCGCTTGTCGCCTAGTTGTTAAACTCCCAAAGGACACAAACGGGAGTGAAACTTGACATCTGAAACAACAATCAGCATTGTCATCAGATGAAGACAGGAAGTATTTTGCTGACTTGAGCAGTACAGCAGGCCCATGTTAACCTTTATGATCACATTTCCAAAAATCCTGTCCTTTTGTTCACTTTTAGCCTGTAGGGCCTGCATGAAAGTCCCCAGGACTATATTAAATAGCAAGGACTTGACATGAGCATTTGACATGAGACATAAAACTTAGTAAACCAGTAAACTTTTGAAATTTGCCCCTGAGCTGCTCCAGCTTATTGTTGAGTGTATTTGTGTCTGACTGCATATAAGAAGCAAAGAGGTGTGTATAGTAAAGAGTACAGTGTGTGCTGAGTAGGTATGCATACACACACAGGCCTGTGCCAGCAAGCAGAGCAAAAACAACCTGTCTTTAACCCTATAAAGCCTACTGCATCATATTTGATACATGAATATCTAAGGCCTCTAAATGATCAACATGATCAACATTGTGCTGAAAAACCTGTTGTTCACAATCTGCTACATGACTTCTGTTGTCTGATTGAAAGTTAATATGTTCAGGTCATGGTACACGTTTCTTTTTGCTGTGAAATCTTAATTGAATTTTTATAACGTAAACATAAGAATAACTTTTATAATATAAGTAATACTTTACTGGACTGAAGCAACTTAGGTTCACTTGATTATCCATCCATACACAATATTAGTTATAAGGATCTCATTGATTTACATTACAAGCTCAGAATTGCATCTTTACTTTTTGGCCATATAAATAAAAACATCTGCATTAAATGTCATATTTTTGCTTAGTTCGGGCCTCTGAATAAAAAAAGTGTTTTTTTCCTCCTCAAGTGTAAGCTCCATGTTCTCACTATATCATATTTGAGACATTAAAATCTGATGCATCAAATATGATACAAAAAATTTAAAATGTTTTTTTAATATATATATTTTGTCCAAGGTTTTAATAAACCACACTACACTACATTCAAAAAACATTTTTCTGACTATTATTTCATGTGTCAAGGCTTTACAGGGTTAAACCTTAGCCAGGTCTGAAATACTCTACAATCTACTAAAAGCCATGTGTGTTCAGTATTTTAAATGAACACAAATAAGATCTTGCTCATTTTTCTAATATACTACATCTTATATGACTGAACAGTGAAAGGAAAAGAGAAGAGGGTTTTTTTGTAATGTGAACTGCCAGGGCAAATCTATCCGGCTAAACATGCTCAGCATTGCTCACACATGTACATTAATATTTCAGGCATTACAGAGAAATCCTTGATATCAGCAGGAACACTTAAGCTTCCTGTGGAACATTGGCTGAGCAAACGTGTGCTTATCAAACCCAGTCATACGATTCTGTTAATAAGATGCCATTTCTTTATTTATTTTTTCTTCAGAAACAGACCAAAGTAAGAGCCTTTTTGCTTTTTATTGAGCATAATATTCAAATGTAATGAAGTAGGAAACAATAAAGTTCATCAGATAACAATTTCTATGAAAATTTTTTAACAAAGCTTTATTAACAAGGCATTTTATTAACATAAGGGCACAGGTCTCCTTATAACACTGAATTCTTGGTTGGTCATTTGTGCTTTACGTTTTTAGCCCTGCGGGAGTGCGATTCTTCCAGTGTCACGTGCTGGATGAAGGTCAGCAGACTTTTGTTTTGTCTGAAAGTTCAGTTCAAAAGTTACATTTTAAAATGTTGGTATTTGCAGGTTTTATAATGCACCTACATCGAGCTCTTAACACCTTCAGAATGCCTCCAACAATATTTAGAGACGGCAAAGTCATCTGTATTTACAGATCATTAAAAAGGAAATCAAAAAGACCAAGATTATTATCACACAGGAGAATCAGAACTCCAAAAATAACATTTTACACAAACACGCATACAGTATTCCAAAGCTTCTGGGACACATTTGGTACTAAGACTGAAAAATTACAATGAAAAACACAATAAGTAGCAAAACAACCAAACAGACATTTTAAGTGATCCCACTCAGTGGCTTTACATTGAAATAAACATCCAAAGCAATGGGAGGGTGTCTGTTCAAATGAGACAAATGTTACATTTCTGTAATATATTTATGAAATGGTTATGACAGCAAAGTGAACACCAGTGGAGGATAAAAGACACATTTAATATGCAACATTTTTCTTGTTTGAAAAACAGTAGAAAGATGTAGAGCTAATCACTGATAAACCCAGTCTTATTTTAGTATTATTTATGTTATTACAGTATTTACAAATATTTTTAATTAGCTTTTATTTTTATATTTTCAGTTTTCAATTTAATTTTGTGCTTTTGTCATTTCATTTTTTTTTTATATAAAGTTTTAATGTATTTCTATTTAAGGTTTAGTAATTCAGTACTCCAAATTTAAACGTGTTGCCAAGGCAACATTTCTATTTTTATTTTATTTTATTTTTTTAGTTGTAGATTAAAAAAACAACATTGGATGAACCAGGATGGACTGAGCAGCAATCAGTAATTCTGATTCAGTTTAAAGTTTGTCGAATGCTCTATTTGGTTGATAGAAAGAAGAATGGAAAAGAAACAGATGGGAATAATTGTCTGTGCTTATCAAACATCGCAGAGATTTACATAAAAGGCACTGTGTGGTATCCAAATCGCATCTACTTATTCAGAATAAGCTGTGTTATTTTCAGTAAAACCAGAGAAAACCGAATCAAAGGAAATAAAGCACTTTAAAATAAACTCCACCACTGGACCAGCTTCTCAGAAGATTCATCTAGATCATGAGCAGGACCACACAGACTCTGCTGCCTTTTTCTTCATTTGGTGCTGATTATAGGGGAATTGTTTTCATTTAGACATGGGAAAATGAGGTAAATGACCGGGGAGTACTACTTTTCTGTTGTTAAATAGTTATCAAATTATATTAAAATATTGTTATAAAACATATTAAATAAACAAGAAAGGGCTACAGCATGTCTTGAGCTTTTTGAATGATATGCAATCCAATCTTTTGAAAATCTGCAGATTCAGCGTAGGACTGAAAAGGGGGAAAACTAACCTACGTAATGGATTTACAACTACTGAAAGCACTCATATTTGGTCATAAACACATGACAGATTACTAGAACACAGGCCTGAGAAAAATGCTACAATCTACCTACTGCCATCCACAAACACACAATTATTATGGAACCACGCAGTAAGGAACAAGCCCAATTGGTCCAGAAAGCAATGCTCGCCAAAGAGGATCTTCTTCTCACATTCTGTCCTAAATATAACCTTCAACCTTTGCCTCTTCCATATAACCTCTGACCTTATAATTACATAGATCTGCATTGTTCTAGGGCCAAAGGTCAGCATTGCTCTGAGCTGAGAAGAGCAACTGGTTGTCTCATCATTCAGAGAATCCTAAACAATCCTGTTTACAGAAGTGAGGATTTGGGAAACCACCTTCTCTTTCAGCAAAAAAAGGAACTTACATGTGCACAAAGACACACAAGGCCACAGGAAGAGTATTAACACGGACACAGCAGTGTCATGCAATAAGCCTGACCTATTACAAGATCATCGCAGCGACATGCACAACAGCAGGCAGCAGAGCAATGCAATCTGGGAATAGTGCATTTAAATCAGTACCACAAGTTCATCTTAACTATACATCAAACACAAGGCAGAATTATTCATAGGCTGAGTGACAAACCTGAAATTTACGCGTGTTTCAACCTGACTGAAAACACATGGCTAAATGCTAGTAGAGAAAGCATTTATTAGTCTAGTGCTGCTTTTCTTTGCAACCAACACCACCACACATATTTACACACACACACACACACACACACACACACACACACATATTCTAAGCAGCAACTTACAGGGAATATAAGCAGTTATCAATATAAACTACAACAAAATTACCACAAAGATCAATGCTGCTCCCAACGCTCTATTAACATTTGAGATTTCAGATTCAAATCTCGCAAACAAAAGAAATATAAATGCTGCCATCAGTTCCAGCCAATTCATCGTAGAGATTTTTGCATGCTAATTTGCATGAGTCACACCTTCAAAAAGAGAAATTTCAGTCAACTCTTGATGCAAGAATTGGAGTCCCTCCTACTGTGGCATGAAAAAACTTGTCAAAAGACTAGTCAGAATTCCTCTAAAGTTTGATAATTAGCACAAATGCTTTATTGCTTGCGAAAAATATAACAAGCACTGTAGGATACAAAAGTTTTCATTTTTAGATAAGAATAGAATCTGATAGATATGCTACTGTACTATACATGCAAACTGCACAGAAAAGGGCAATATTCTCTGGATCAGCACCAAACAGGTATTTTGAACAGAACATCTGATAAAACTACAGTATAAATGATGAAAAACGCATTTGAGGAGCATCTGGAAGGTGTAGCACAGTGTTACATGATTGGCATTAGTTCCATCCAATCACTGATTCAAAGGGAGTTGCCTCTGCAGTCCAATTGGGCTCTTATTGGCTGAAAGAATAGGTGTTTCTTCCATCTAATCACAACAGGCCCACATGTGCAAACAGGAAAGGCACAAGGAAAAGCGCATTTAACCCCACTGTTCCGTAGACGATATAACGATATGGCAGCTCCACCTCCATGTGCTGCCTGGCCTTCCGAACGTCGTTGCTGGGAATCCCAAAGAGCCAGCAGACGAGCGGGATAGCAAGAGCCTTCATTACGACTCTGGTAGCCAAGAGAATGAGGACACCGAGGAGAAAGCGGAGTAGACAGAGTCCGATCAGGCTGAGGGTGAAAGATGGGGGCTGAAGAGGCAACACTGATACAGGTGGGTCTGGCAAAAGGCCCAGGTGGTAGTTGATGTGGGATGCCAAGGCAATACCCGCCCCAGAGCCCAGGATTTGGGCAGTGTCGCCGCGTGAGGTGCTCCAGGTGTCCAAGGTGAAGGAGAAGAGGCCTAGTCCTACGTGAAGGGAGATGATGATGAGCGGGGCATAGGGATGTGTGCAGTTAAAGGTGTCGATGATGTCCAGAGCAGGACTGAAGACCACCAGGATCAGCAAACTGTACAGAAAACCAGCAATAATGTCCTGGAGAGCATAAAAAAATATATATAAATAAATAAATAAATATATATATATACAGTGGGTACGGAAAGTATTCAGACCCCCTTAAATTTTTCACTCTTTGTGATATTGCAGCCATTTGCTAAAATCATTTAAGTTTTTTTTTTTCCCTCATTAATGTACACACAGCACCCCATATTGACAGAAAAACAC
>NW_015505645.1:1051496-1053153 GCF_001515645.1 Sinocyclocheilus grahami
TATATATATATATATATATATATATATATCAACAGCAAACAACAGGAATAAAAACAAAATGTATGTGAGACCCAAAGACGTCATTAAAAAACAAAAGGTGATTTACATTTGAAAGAGGCTGATATAGAGAACGTGCATATTTAAATATCACCTTATTTGACATGTAAATCTGTAGAGGAAGTTTGACCTAATAATAAACAAATGTCATTCTGAATACATTGTTACAAACAAGAATGGCAGGTGCAAAGGAAAAAGAGGAACAACAGGGGAAATAAATACCTGTTTCATGTTTGGAACCAAAATTTGGTCTGATTTTCACATGTGATTTGTCTGTTCAGACCAATGTGTAAAAAACTGCAGACAAGCTGAATGAAAATGCAAACTCACTCTCGGAAAGTAGGTGTCACTTTTAGAAAAGCAGAGGCAGTAGCGGCAGCTCTGGGCATGTGACCAAATGCTCAAATCTTATTGGTCTAGCAGTAAGATGGGGGAAAATATTAAGATAAAAAAAAAAATCAGTGACATTGATGGCATGTGAATGTTCATGTTGGTCTGAACAGATGCATTAACCACCATTTTTTCAAATTAAAATGTTTATCGCACCCAATTTCCACAGAAAATATCATCATGGTGTGAACAGGCCTTCATACTGAGACTGAAAAAGATTGATAACTCATACAAGCAAATCTATGGAATTACAAAAAATGACTTAAATTTGACTTTATGATTAAATTACAGAGTTTGAAAAAACAGCTGCTGTCTGTATTTCTACCTTCACTAGTCTCCACGCTCTGGTTGCTGTTACTACCACAGACAATCTTTGCAATATAAACTGAGGACTTAGATTTACTATGCGCTCAAAGTAGTAATTGATTAAATTAAATATAATTCTTATGTGGTCTGCAATAAATTTTAACAATGCAAAGCATCTTATATCTGCCTCTTCTTTTTAAAGGAATAGATCAATTACAAACATCACAAGATTTGGAAAATTTAAAAATGATCTTTTGTACCCTCTCTTTATCATATTTTTGATAATTCTCATAAATTTGCAAAGATCCAAATTCTTACATTAGAAAATGGTAAAACTTGTCTCAGAAAATGGCAGAGGGCAAGAGGTCAGATTGGTCAGCTTTGCATGGCAAAAGGACAATTAACTACATTCTTGTCTTAAACAGTTTATGTGTGTGTTCAACAAATAGCAAGACTTGAGGGAGACGTCCAATGTCAGAATACTTGTTATAATTAATTATGAATATTTAGATCCGCTGTAGATATTTAGCTGACCTCTCAGGGTCAACTCTCTTGTCAATTCTAAGAACGTAAATTTCCTGGTTAAGGGAAATAACTTTCTTACTGTACAATTCTACAAAAACTTGTAGCATAAATCTGCATGATTAAGTGACTCCAGTTATAAGCAAACAATGAACCACGTCAAGTGTGATACAAGTAAGGTTTTATTAACTACATAAACACTTAAACTAGTCTAACATACTACATAAACACATAAACTGGTCTAACATACACACACACACACACACACACACACACACACACAGTTTGTATAGGAAAGGGTTAAAGCTTAACCCTTTAAAGAGAAGCGAACATAAGAACATGAAGTTATTGAAACATTTGCATATTCAGCAGATCTACGCCT
>NW_015505645.1:1056150-1061983 GCF_001515645.1 Sinocyclocheilus grahami
TTTTTTTTTAAATAATTGTACAGACATCTGACATCAATGGGCAATGAACAGCAGTTCTCCATGGCCTTCCACTCTTCCTTGAAAAGGACCTTACTGTTTTTACAAGACATGTTTTGTAAGTAGTTTTGTCTGTTATATTCTGGTTATTTAGTGTAATGCAGACAATTCTTGAGACCTGGCAAGAAAAAAATCAGGACACAGAAACAATATAAGATAGAAAGGAATAAAGAAAGTGAAAAAAAAACTTCTAAGGAAAAAAGGAAAGGGAATGTATAATAAAAGAACAGAGTTGGAAAGAAGAGAAAAAAATACTTAAAGGGTTAGTTCACTCAAAAATGAAAATTCTGTCATTAATTACTCACCCTCATGTCGTTCCAAACCTATAAGACCTTTGTTAATTTTCGGAACACAAGGAATAAACAAAGCGGAAAAAAAAACTTCTAAGGAAAAAAGGAAAGGGAATGTGTAATAAAAGAACAGAGTTGGAAAGAAGAGAAAAAAATACTTAAAGGGTTAGTTCACTCAAAAATGAAAATTCTGTCATTAATTACTCACCCTCATGTCGTTCCAACCCTATAAGACCTTTGTTAATTTCGGAACACATTTTAAGATATTTCTGATGAAATCCAAGAGCTTTCTGCATAGAGAGCAACACAACTACTTGGAACGACATGAGAGAGTAATTAATGACAGAATTTTCATTTTTGAGTGAACCCTTTTTAAATAAGAGTAAGAAAAATAATGTGAAGAAAGAAAATAGAAATTAGGTAACAAGGAGTCTGACAATTTAGATGAAGGAAGAGTAAAGGAAACAACACAAAGAGGAAAGAAGTCAGAAAGGAAGGACAGAAAAGAATAAAGGTAAGTAAGTGAAAGATATATAAAAATCAAAAAAGAGGTTTGAAAGAAATCAGATAAGCAAGAGAACAAAAACAGAGTCTAATGAGTGATAGAGACGTGAAAAAACACTAGTTTAAGACGTGGCCTATGAGGGTGCTCTCTTGATCATGGTTTTGTGGTCAGTCTTTAGAAATCACACAAAAGAGAATATATATGTCAGTATTGAACCAAAATGCTGTTTTTTTTTTTTTTTTTACACTTTTCAAATGTCAAAGCAGCAGTTTCAGAATAGATTATTGTATAGCTGGCATACTGTTCAGTTTGTCTTGTCTTTTTGTACAACAGATTGAATGTCTTTTTTTTTTTTATCTGGGATCCACTGCTGTGCTCAGTTTGAAAAGGCCTTTATATCTAAACATAATACACAGATTAATTTGTTTGCAAATGTCATATATATATATATAAAAAACAGCAGCATATTAAAACATTAGCTTTTTACAGGCAATCAACAACATAATGAATAATCATTTAAAAAAAAACTTTTATTTGGCCATAACATTTCCCAAAGAGTGCGTCATCTGATTAGTTTCACAATCCCTTCTTGTCTCGTGAATATGAGTGTTAAAGGGGTCATAGGATGCTACATGCAAAGTAAAGTGTTACCCAAACAAACTTATCTTTCCAGGGCTGATGCCGCGTCCTCGCCTATTGCGGTCTTTGATCTTGAAATGAGCTGATAATTAATAAAATGCAGCACTTATCTTTTGATTTCGTTGACGTGAACTCCGTTAAATTTAAATATAGCACGGGAATTGAAGATCGGATTTATATCCGTTTTGTGACAACACATTTATGTGGCCAAGTGTAAATGGAAACGTTTTAACAAATCAGATGTTAAAACGCATGAAATGACCAGGTGTAAACAGGCCCTAAATCTGCAAATAGCAGAAAATAACATGTATGATTAAATATATCAGTTTGTGATATCAATATAGTACAAATATTTTATAAATATTTCATGTATTAGTGCTGTAAAGTGCGACATATATGTTGCACGCGCTATGAAAAACTGTCTGTGCGATGAATGAATTTACCACACGTGTGCGATACTGTTTTGCAATGTGTGTGTGAGCCAGTTTACAAACCTGTTGTCAAACAAGGAGAACATTTAATGACATGTTTTTAGTCCAAATTCACTTAATAGGGTGTTTTCACGACGTCATCAATCAGGAACTCGACCATATTACTGAACGGAACATAATGTTCACTGAACATAAACAATGCCACTGAACCAAATAGAACTTGTGTATGAGCTTGGCGAAAAAACAAAGTAGTTCACTATGTTAGAAATAGAAATAGGTGTTGTGGAGAAAAATCTTCTCTGTCTTGCAAAATAATGCTCAGGAGGCAGAGTTCCAGAAGTCAAAATTAGACTTATTGCAAGATGACAAAGCCGAGATGCCTGCAGAACATATGAATCCGTCTCTGGCCAGACTACCATCTTTGTACAATTTCTTTATCAGTCACAGTCCAATGAGCGTACAGACCACTTGTTGATATGTCATTCTCAGTACTTTTCCACAATTGTTTATTAGTTTTCATAATGCTTGCTTTCAATGTAGAAAACCACCTGATAGTCTGTTTTTCAAAAGATAACTTCTCTTATCTACTAGGGTTGCGACGGTGAGGAAATTTTCCCACCGGTTAATCGACGTGTGACAACACCGGTAATTCCGGTATCACCGTGGGGGCGGGGCGTTGCCTCTTTTCCTTGCTTTCCTTCGCTTTTAAATAGCTCGTAAAAGCGTGAGGCCACCCAGGAACGCAGTAGCCCCTTACTGCAGAACACAAGATCCAGGGGGCGTGGTTGGATCCACATCTAGGGGGTGGATATTAGTAGGTTTAGGTATATGTAAGGTGGGAGGAGTTGGATCTGGATCCAACCACGCCCCCTGGATTCCAAGTCACGTTCTGCAGCGAGGACCAGAACGTGACTTGGAACGCCAATTTGCTTGGACTAGTTTTGAGTGGCAGTTGGGCTGGTTTTGTTACGCAGACTAGGGTTGTGACGGTGAGGAAATTTTCCCACCGGTTAATCGACGTGTGACAACACCGGTAATACCAGTATCACCGTGGGGGCGGGGCGTTGCCTCTTTTCCTTGCTTTCCTTCGCTTTTAAATAGCTCGTAAAAGCGTGAGCATTTTACTTTCACTTTCAATTAGCAGCAATTCGGCGTCAATTGCTTGAATGCAACAACAAAATACAACGTCAAACTCACTTTAGCCTATATATAAAACATAGAACTTTTATTAACAAAACAAATAAAAATACACCATGCTATAGGGAAGGCTATGCCTAATATAAAATAACTTGCATAAAGTTTAAATAGGTATACAAAACTGGAAATAAGTAAACATGTATAATATATAACCAAATAAATAAGAACGAACGTTTATTAGCAAAACGAATAAGACAGCTTGGAGCCACGGCATACACCTTGATGTCAAACAAAATAAATTATACAAAGTTTAAATAAAGTAAAAATCAGCAAACACTGTGGAACAATTAAATAAGAAACAAATAAAAAAAAACTTCCAAAATCACCTTGAATAAACGGTAAAAGTCAACAGGCTTTTCAAAATCCAAAATATTGCCAAACAGGCGCTTTTGCATTTCGTTTCGAAACTAAATCATCCGCGATTGTCTTGTCTGTCTCACCCCACTCTTCTTGTCAGTCAGCTCGACTCACTCTCCTCACTGGAGAAATTAAATCTGATCTGTGATGCAACTGTCATTCGGCACGCTGCACTGAGCAGCCGCGTTCAGTTTTTAATTGTAGTGTCTGTTCTACACACCGGTATAACCGTTAGCACCGTCTATCGCGGCAAGCCTATTATCTACCACATTCTGGGTGCCCAAAGTTGCAGAGGCATATACAGTTAATGAGCTGTCAGGGTTTTAATAAGTCTTACACACCTTATCTCTTTCCACACTATCTCTTCCTGTGGCATCTCCCTTCTCCGGTACTTCCTTATTTATTCTCTATTCATAAGCAGAGTCAAATAGGCCATGAGGCCTATATAGAGGGCACTTTCACACTAGCACGTCTGGTGCGCACCGGGGTTTAGGGCTGTAACAAATTATTATTTTGATAATCGATTAATCTAGCGATTATTAGAACGATTAATCGACTAATCATCGATTATTTCGCTGATTAATCAGTAGACATTTATTGACTATTCAGCTTTTGCAATTAGTTAAAATATTGAGTTATACATATTCTAACAAATAAATTAAGGTAATCACTTCAGCTTTTGAAAGTCATATGTAATTACAGTTATACAATTAATTTATACAAATAAATATATTTGGCACACAAAATGAGATGGCAGAGAAACTCTCTTATTCACCATTTAATTAGCTATATGAAAAAGTAGCTGAATGACACATCATTCTGCATAAAATATCTTTTTGTAAATCATATGGATAAGAAACAAAATAAAGGTTAAAGGTGCAATAGGTGCAATAGGTGATTGTCTTCAGAAATGTTTTTTGTTATGCTGGTTGAAAGTCTCTTCACATCCCGATGGCAATCATTAAGTTAAGCAGTCTAAATGTATTTGTCTGTATTTATATATTCTGTGGAAGGCGTAGGATCAAGAAATGTTCGTCTAATCAAAACGCTCGGTCCGAGCGTTTTAATATGCTTTCCTACCTGCCTGTCAAAGTATGTATTATCATACCTCTACGCACCCGGCTCGCACAGACAGGATACGTCCAGGATACAGGATTCACGCATGCTGTGCAGACAGAGTGAGAATGGCAGACAAACATCAACAATCCGATCTTCCTTCCTGGTATTGTAGTACTTTTAATGTTTTCTCACTGGTGAATGACACATGATGTAGCCCAGCGGTTAATCCAGTCCTCGCACCAGCTCGTTAGAAGTGAGCTACTTGCATGAACTGTGTTCCGATCGATATGATCCCTACACAGTGTTCATTGCTCCCTCCTCCCTGAGCGGGGGAAATCCGTTGACGTTTACCTCACTTCGGAACATGGGTTGGAATTGGGAACCGCTGATGTAGCCTATTGTAGTAATGTTGTCTCTGGTATTCTGGTCTGTGAGCGTAAATGCGTTAAGGGGGCGTGGCTTTGGACTGCGATTGCAGCGAGGGTGGGACGTTCGCTTTCAGTGCTATCAGGCTAAAGTTAGCATTTTCCAAGATCTCCTACTGCACCTTTAAGTGATAAGACGGGTTTTTTTGGGATAAACTAATATTCACAACATAATCTCTCTTAAAATACCTTATAGGGCAGGGGTGCCCAACCCTGCTCCTGGCGATCGACTGTCCTTTAATTTTTAAGTGATCCTGAAGACCCTAATTAGTTGCATCAGGTGTGTTTGATTAGGGTTGGAGCTGAACTTTGCAGGACAGTCTATCGCCAGGAGCAGGGTTGGACACCCCTGTTATAGGGTTATGATAATCAAAACAGTCCTGAGCTAGATCAATCTTTGATCTCTGCAAACTAAACTATAACTTTAATTAAATGTTTTTCCCCACTAATAAAAATACTTTATATTTTGCTAGCTCCACACTGGAGAGCTGCTTTATAACAGAAAATTAAGTTGTAATTCTAACTGAAAGCAACACTGACTCTGGTTGTTCATGTGTAATAATACTGTAAAGCTGCTTGATTTAAGGCTATCTATTGCATAAAGTACTATATAAATAAACGTGACGTGACTGGACTTTACTGGAGTACTGAACTGCAGAGCTCGTGCAAACATCCACATCGCTGTAATCAGATGCGTTTTAAACTGCTGCTTTCTCACCGCTGTCAATGTTTATTTTGTTATTGAGAGGAAAGCGTGCAGTATATATTTACATATTCATCCAAACGCCGCTCAGCAGCCTCGGGTTTGGCTGCATTTGCGCTGAAGCGCTATGGGGTAGAATTGTTGCTTAATTCCAAATAAATAGATTATGA
>NW_015505645.1:1067119-1067689 GCF_001515645.1 Sinocyclocheilus grahami
AAAATAAGGTGGATAACATCATGTGAGTGTTTGAAATAACTTATTTTTGTGATCTGACGTGGTTTCATATCAGAGATGAGGCAGAAATCATCCTCGGCAACGAGTATGACTGAAACAGATATTACATTACATGTGTGTACTTACTAATGCTCACAACACCCTATTTTGGGATAAAAATAGGAAAAAATAACAGTATTTTATGTCAAATACAATGTAATAATTATATTTATTCTTAAATACTACGTTTTGTATATTATAATGAAACTAATATTCCTTATTTTGTTTAATGTTTTTATATAGTAATAATATTAGAACATTAATGTCCTGTTTAAGTGATGAACTGCACTACTTGTGGTTGTTTTCAGAGATGGTAACATGTTTTATTCTTGTGCTACAATTGTGTGTCCTGTGTTACAAACCTTTCAACCTCTGTAGCACCAGCGCAACCCTCAAACTTGCGAGTAAATCACTCGCATATGCGACTGAATCGTCACTCTGGACGACTAAATAATGTCTATCGTTAGCTAGGGCAGTGTTTCCCAACCTTTTTTTAGTCGCGGCACCCTTTGG
>NW_015505645.1:1068559-1069872 GCF_001515645.1 Sinocyclocheilus grahami
ATGTAGGCTTATGTACATATGTAAACATTATTTAATTACCATTATGAGATTATTTTTTTTACACGGCACCCCTGCTCTCGACAGACGGCACCCCGGTTGGGAAACACTGAGCTAGGGGTGGGCGCTATACCGGTATGAAAGTGACTTGTGTAAAGTGAAAGTGTATTATGTTGTTCCATGATAGGGGTTTTGCTATACCGTGGATACCGTTATATATTCATAAATTAAAATTTTGCATTTATATTGTTTTGTTCAATTTGGTACGCTTTGCAAATTTAAGCACAAATGACGATAAAGAGTCGAGGCTGAACGTTTTTGTCCTCTGTGTGCAATGCCATACTACACAGGCATTAGTAATCAAACACATAGAGCATCGTAACGGACCAAATTAATAGAGCACAAATCTCCTACTCCAGTGATTCCCAAACTGAGGGATAGTGTACAGTCAGCAGATTATTTTGCAAAAGAAACCTCTGCAGGGTGATAAAGACTACACTGTGTAATTTTCCCGCTTATCATGCGGCCACTTGTCTGATAAGTAAATAATTGAGTACAAAATATAAATTTGACATTTTAATTACCTCATCATGACTCACAGTACCAAGCGCTCCTTTATCAGTTGTAGAAGTTGTGGTTGTATCAATAACAGACCACTAGATGGCGTGATTGAAGGATCAGAGTTGTATTGGAGGCAGCCATGTAGAAATATAAATGAACGATGTGGTTCTGCTCTAAGCATGTAAGTTACAAGTTTGTGAAAATACTGCCAGTGCCAGGTAAACGTAAAGCAGATTATGAATATACTTAAGATTCACAAATACCAAAACAACGTGTCTACACCAGACGCGAACGGCGCGATTTGACAGAAGCAAATAGAACCCAGTGATGTTCTCTGCTGTGGATGCGGCGCGACACAAATTCATGACAGTAAACTGATGCCCCGTTCTATTTCTGACGAACTCCAGCGCTCTGACACAAAGGACCATTTCAAATATTCATAAGAGAATCGTGAAAAAAAGGTTCCTCAAAAATATTAAGCAGCACAACTGTTTTCAACATTGATAATAATCAGAAATGTTTCTTGAGCAGCAAATCAGCATATTAGAATAATTTCTGAAGGATCATGTGACACTGAAGACTGGAGCAATGATGTTGAAAATTCAGCTTTGATCACAGGAATACAGTATGTTAAAACATTAAAATAGATAATTTAAATTGACAATATTTTACAATATTACAGTGTTTACTGTATTTTTAATAAATAAATGTAGCCTTGGTTAGCATAAGATACTTTCCAAAAAAAAAAAAGAGAG
>NW_015505645.1:1070287-1080962 GCF_001515645.1 Sinocyclocheilus grahami
AAATTCTTAGATTTTACTCGCCAGTGTGTGAGTTGGAGGCTAATTACAAGTTTAGCACAGATATATTTTCACTTGCTGAACACTCTGACTGTGCGCTTCAGAGTTTCGCTCTCTATCAAGCAATCTGTACTATTTAAGTTCATCTCAATGGATGCGCAGCGTACCTTATTTGGCGTACCGTAAACTCTAGAGTGAAGGCGCATGACGCTTTGCTGATACATTGCATGTAAATGATATTCTTTGTTGTATTTTTCTGTCAAAATAATGGAGTTCATTTAAAATTGTTCAGCTTTTAAGAACAAGCATAAGTAGTTTAGAACAAGTAGTTTCTCCTGTAGTGGGTGGAACTAATGGCTGGCGCTCATCTATTACCTATCATCTGCCTCATTGCCTGGTGCTCATCTATTACCGTCCCTGTTTTGATTTCAGCAAATCAGTTCGAGAAAACAGTGACAACGTGATTAATATTCATGATCCCAGCAGCTCATCAATACTTAGTACGTTGTATATGGTTAGTATAGTAGTAGAATTATAAGTAGTATTATCTTTTAATAATTACTATTATCTATTACTATTATCTATTTTTTTAATAGAAACCCTGAATGACCTGAAAGTTCCCTGAAACTTCAGTTAAAATGACAAATATGCTTTCATACATTGTTACCAAGTTTTAGTTCTAATCACTAAAGTTTTATCATTAAATAGTGCTTAATAATCATAATATCATAATATAATGCGTGATTGACTGATTAAGAAGCTGTGCCATTTTACAAAGATAAGCTGATTTGGTGGAATCAAATACATTGCCTACATACATACTGTATATACATATACAGTGCCGTGAAAAGTTTTTTTCCCCCTTCCTGTTTTGTTTATTTTTTGCATATTTGTCACACGTAAAAGATTCAGATAATCAAACCAATTTTAATATTACGCAAAGATAATGCAAGTAAATACAAAATGCAGTTTTTAAATGATAATTTCATTTATTAAGGGAAAAAAGCTGTCCAAACCTACCTGGCCCTACGTGAAAAATTAATTGCCCCTATATATATATGTGTATGTGTGTTAAATAGTATATCAGTCTGGCGGGAAAACTAAAAAATGTACTAGCCAATGGCGATTATATTTCCAAGGTGTGCGTAGAGGGTTGCAGTGCTATATGCAAAAAAAGTTAACGTACATCTCCTGTGTATCTCTAAAAATCTTTACATCGTTTATTATTTCATAAAAATATTAAGTTTTATGTTTCAGTTATTTTAATTTGTCTTACCAGTATGGAGTGCATGCCCATGTATATGCGGCTCAAACACACTAGGACACACCAGCTGATGGCCAGAGAGAGACCCAGCAGCAGAGGATACTGTGGAAACAAACACACACACAGTTTAGAATAATCTTCAGATGATGAGATAGATAACATTTGCAAAATTTCACAATGAAACTCATCAGTCCTGCCATAAATGTTAACCACTGGTTACCTGTGTGCTTTCATAACGCTGCTTTCTGATTTGTGTAAAATGAATTAAATGGTTAACATTGTTCACATTTGATCTACAACACAAACTGCACAGTCATAACCTAAAATGAATTTTTAAACTGCTTTAAAAATGCAGGTGAGTTAGAAAACGAACAAGCTAGTCTATCAATGTATATGAACTACCAGCAAAGGATTACATAGGACTGATTTGCTTTTATCTTTTTGCACACACATGACTGCAGCAGATGGCAGAAGAGGAACAGCCTGTGTGAGAAAACATACACTATCATCTCTCATATGGAGCCACAGGATACATTATCTGTCTCACTTTCTGTAATTTCCGTGAGGTGTAGTACTACAGTAAACCAGATGTGTAGAAAGTAATTCGTAACACAACATATCAGCTTATGCACAGATGGTGTTCTAAAAAAAAAAAACAAGCAAGCACACATGCAGACACACACACACACACACACACACACACACACACACACACACACACACACACACACACACACACAGAGTGTCCTCCTGTTTGGCTGTTGCCCCAGCGTCACCGTGACACCACAGCTAATGCTAACCTGCTTTCATGAAGCTGAAGGGTATCTGTTCTGGGTGTGTATCCATATGTCTCAAGTGTCCATGGTAGTATCTATGAGTGATACCATTCTCATCACTGCCACTTGCATAATACATTTGTCCACATTTGGGCCCCTCCTGTGGTACAATGGCCATTCGTTCAACCAACAAACACTGAAGTCAAACCCTCAGCACACCATAAAACAACCACTTAACTACAATTACTGTCCCACAAAGCAAAAGATAGTCAGGCCGATAAAAAGAGAGAACCATAGCCAGCAGGAAACTTGGGAGTTGCCACACTTTTAACAGACTACATGCTAAATTATTTATAGCAGGATGTCTAGTATGAAAAAAAAGTACTGTAGTAGGTACTAAATATTGTCCAATTGCCCATTGTCAGTTTTACCATTTTTGATGAGATTCTGTAGCCTGCAAGTCACAAAACAACTTCATGATACATTTTTTAAATATAAAGTTCAATTGAACAGCATTTATTTGAAATAGAAACCTTTTGTAACATTACAAATGTCTTTAATGTCACTTTTGATCAATTTAACTCATCACTGCTGAACAAAAGTATTAATTAAAAAAATACTTTTGAACTGTAGTGTAATTATTTAAGTTTATGCAGTATGCACAGGTTTGGGTTTCACCTGTTCACGTGTTCTCAGGTTATTTTAAAACATTAATTTGTATCAAATTGCTGAAACTTTCATGAAGGTTACAAAACAACACATTCCTAGTCATCATTCATTGGGATTAAGCCTCCTATCTGCGTTTTTGGCAGCCCACATCCTTCTCAGACAGATTACTGCTGAGTTTAAACACTCCAGCAGAGATTTATGCGCTAACGTGACGTCCATGTTTAAACATGTACAGCGGTGGATTTACAATGAAACATCAGCTGCCAAGAAAATGACACAGCAAATAAAATGCTGCTTTAACTAAGGGATTTCCATTCAGTTCAGTATTCGTTCCCTCAGTGCTGTTCCCTTCAGCTCAGTGAAACTGGAAAAAAAAACTTTTTCAAAACATTTAACCTCTAAGTTCTGCTTTGCCTAGCAAAAGACATCCCCTGAATGCAAGAGAAAAGGAGAACTTATACAAACAGTTAAATGGTTTCTTTAACTCCTTTGGCAGGTGTGGTTACACAATTTTAAAAGACTCCAAAGAGTTTTGATCACTTAAAATGTGCAGCATGTAATTTCGGTGCCACTACCATCACCAACTGGAATAGCAAAAATTAAGCTTTAGCGTTAGTTCTGGCAGGTCACGTGAGTCAAGCTTGCATCAGCTGATCACATCTACCTATAGGAATACGACACCTATCGCGGCATTCCTATATAAGCTGTATTCAGTATTATTCAGCAGCTTTTCAGCTTGCTTCGGAGCAAATTACCCTCCTCCATCCCCAGCTCCACCTTTTGCCACAGTCAGGACTTAGCTTTCTGATATTCCTTGCTAATCAGACTCCTTTATCTTGAATAAAGTGTTACACTTAAATATCATTGAGTACATTAATGATATCTGCCTTGTTCTGTTCTGTTAACCCTGGGGGGGTTATTATTGTTGCTCTCCCTGCTCATTCATGACAGGCTGCATGGATGGGCAGGGAGGTTTTTTGCCCAGAACAGAACCATACCGCCAAACCAAACTTTATGCTAAGTATCTATCATTTTGACGATAGTGGTCCTGACAGAAATAATGACTATTATTGGTCGACAAACAGAAAGCTCGGTCTCGAACTCATGTCGCTGGTTGAGCTAATGCAGCTGTGTTGGGAACAACACATAACATGGCTTCTGCCTACTGAAATGCAATGTGGAAAATATCAGAAGACACAATAAATAGAAGATAAAATCAAATCACAAGAAAAAGCATTTCACTGCCTATGCATAAAATAAATGACTTGAATGTTGACCCAAATTAACTATAAAACTATGGAGGAAAAGCCGTATGTCTGACTTGATTGTCTCTGACAACAGAACAAATGAACCCGCTGTAGCACACACCTCTATGGGGTAATACATTGTAACTGAAGGGTAAACACTGAGTCAAGTGATTCAGATGAACATCAGAAACATGACCATTAAAAAAACCAATGGATTCTAGACCGTGCTTGGTTATCCAGACCGCACCTCATGACCACATGACAGAGACGCTGGACCACATGCTGAACCAACTCACAGAGATCTTTCCCTCCCTTTCATCTGAGCCTTAGCTAACCTCATATGCTGAACATCTGCCTCTGATTAGACTATATGTGTGTGTGAGAGCTTTCTCCAGCTGTATATGATGGTATGTGTGAGAGAGAAGGCTAGACCTTTGTTGGCTATGACTTAGGGCTGCACGATTATGACAAAAATCATAATTGTTGATTATTCCCTTGAAATTGTAATTGTGATTATTAATTACGATTATCACAATTTACATTGAATGATGTTTATACCATTGTTTGATGCAACTTCATGCCATATTAATTGTTGATTATTCCCTTGAAATTGTAATTGTGATTATTAATTACGATTATCACAATTTACATTGAATGATGTTTATACCATTGTTTGATGCAACTGCATGCCATATTTTATATGAAAATAAACAAGCTGAAAACCCTCTATCTGAAAAACCTTTAGTGCTTTTCTATAGTATTAAGCCTCAAATGTCAAATATACATCAGATTGGTTTCTTCTTTAAATGATACAAAAGTACAAATATGAATGGTATTATAATGTTATACTAAAACTAAAACAATGGAAAAACCCTTAAGATAACATGTAGAAAGAAAAAAACATATCTTAAGCATGCAGAATAACATAAGTCGACTTTGAACGATTAATTGCCACTTTGAACGATTACGTAATTGTGGCATCCATAATTAGGGGTTCAAGCACGCAGTGCTGAAACCCTATTGTAATTGTAAGGATTTTTTTTATTATTATTTTTCTCCGCTAAAACTGATCGTGCAGACCAAACCGTAAGGCCTAGAGAGCTGAAACTTGGCCAGAAGGTAGAGCTCGCTGAGGGGACATTCTGACAAAGGCTCACCCTAATCGGCCAAAGGGGGTGAAAAAAAATTTCAGACATTTTTGGCCCTGACTCGTACACCTTTTGTCGTAGATTAACATTTTTTACATCGTTGCAATCCTTGGGTCAACACAAACAAAAGTAGAGACAGACAGATTTTCTCTATGACGCACGGTTTTTCCGTAAAATTGGCCTATATCCCAAACCTACTTTTGCGAACTAGTCCGAGGTTTTTCACCAGATCGGAACCAAACCACTGCAGAAATATTCGCTGGACACCGAGTATCAATAATTATCAAAAAAAAGGTGAAATTTCGATTTTTGCGCGAAACAGTATGCCAAGAAGCCTCTATGCTAACGTTAGCCAAATGTTAATTGAAGTATAACTCTTGAACGGAATGAGATATCTTCACCAAACTCGGTACACATATGTAGGAGCTTAATCTTTGGTCATATAAAAAAAATGCGCAGCTCTGCCATTTGGGGGTACTATAAGACAGAAAAAAACATAAATTCAGCTATAACTAGGCAACTGTTGGTCTGATCGACTTGAAAATTGGTATGCAGCGTCTTGGTCCAAAGTGGCACAAGTGTCTATGAGGACATTCGCATATCTCAAAAAACATGGCAGATCTTTCCCTCCCTTTCATCTGAGCCTTAGCTAACCTCATATGCTGAACATCTGCCTCTGATTAGACTATATGTGTGTGTGAGAGCTTTCTCCAGCTGTATATGATGGTATGTGTGAGAGAGAAGGCTAGACCTTTGTTGGCTATGACTTAGGGCTGCACGATTATGACAAAAATCATAATTGTTGATTATTCCCTTGAAATTGTAATTGTGATTATTAATTACGATTATCACAATTTACATTGAATGATGTTTATACCATTGTTTGATGCAACTGCATGCCATATTTTATATGAAAATAAACAAGCTGAAAACCCTCTATCTGAAAAACCTTTAGTGCTTTTCTATAGTATTAAGCCTCAAATGTCAAATATACATCAGATTGGTTTCTTCTTTAAATGATACAAAAGTACAAATATGAATGGTATTATAATGTTATACTAAAACTAAAACAATGGAAAAACCCTTAAGATAACATGTAGAAAGAAAAAAACATATCTTAAGCATGCAGAATAACATAAGTCGACTTTGAACGATTAATTGCCACTTTGAACGATTACGTAATTGTGGCATCCATAATTAGGGGTTCAAGCACGCAGTGCTGAAACCCTATTGTAATTGTAAGGATTTTTTTTATTATTATTTTTCTCCGCTAAAACTGATCGTGCAGACCAAACCGTAAGGCCTAGAGAGCTGAAACTTGGCCAGAAGGTAGAGCTCGCTGAGGGGACATTCTGACAAAGGCTCACCCTAATCGGCCAAAGGGGGTGAAAAAAAATTTCAGACATTTTTGGCCCTGACTCGTACACCTTTTGTCGTAGATTAACATTTTTTACATCGTTGCAATCCTTGGGTCAACACAAACAAAAGTAGAGACAGACAGATTTTCTCTATGACGCACGGTTTTTCCGTAAAATTGGCCTATATCCCAAACCTACTTTTGCGAACTAGTCCGAGGTTTTTCACCAGATCGGAACCAAACCACTGCAGAAATATTCGCTGGACACCGAGTATCAATAATTATCAAAAAAAAGGTGAAATTTCGATTTTTGCGCGAAACAGTATGCCAAGAAGCCTCTATGCTAACGTTAGCCAAATGTTAATTGAAGTATAACTCTTGAACGGAATGAGATATCTTCACCAAACTCGGTACACATATGTAGGAGCTTAATCTTTGGTCATATAAAAAAAATGCGCAGCTCTGCCATTTGGGGGTACTATAAGACAGAAAAAAACATAAATTCAGCTATAACTAGGCAACTGTTGGTCTGATCGACTTGAAAATTGGTATGCAGCGTCTTGGTCCAAAGTGGCACAAGTGTCTATGAGGACATTCGCATATCTCAAAAAACATGGCCGCCATTGGCCAAACAAGTTTAAGCACCTATTAAACAAGGTTAACAGAGGTCAATCGAACGAAACTCGGTGGGCATGTTCGACTCAGGGCCTTAAAGGTCTGTAAGAATATTGAAAGAAATCAGCCACTACTTGGCGCTAACGTGTTTTTTTGGCTCTGTAATCACGTGTTGTTTCACATATCCACACAATATGCATATAATTTGATAGATCTCCTCATAATGCACAACTTTGCCTCAAGAACCATTGCTGTCAATCAAATTGTACATTAATTATGCAAGAATATGTGAAAAACCTACTTTTGCGAACTAGTCCTAGGTTTTTCGCTCAATCTCGATCAAACCACTGCAGTAATATTCTCTGGAATCTCTAGATCAGTAATTATAAAAAAAAATTGAATTTTGTCCTTTGGTTACTTATAATGGGGTCATTTATAAACGGGGTGTGGCCAGTTACACCCAAAAGCCTATAAAACCTAAACAAAAACTCAAAACTCTATGAAACTTGGTGAAAACATGTCAGGTGACTCTTAACAAGTTTCATGGAGATTGGACCATAGGTGGCGCTATAACAGTTAAAAAGGCCTCAAAAACACAATATTTGTATAGTGAATGACCTCAAATTATAGAACATGTTCATATATTCACACATACACTAGATCTTCATATCATATGATAGATCTCCTCATTCTAAACAACTTTGTCTCTGAGACTAATGCTGTCAATCAAGTCGTTCACTAAATATTCTCAATTATGATAAAAACCTACTTTTGTAAACTAGTCCTATAGTTTTTCGCTCAATGTCGATCAAACCACAACAGAACAATTCTCTGGACTCCCTAGATCAATAAGTATCAAAAAAAAAATTATTCTGTTCTTTGGTGAGCTATAACTGGGTCATTTAGAAAAGGGGCGTGGCTACATATACCCAAAAACCTAAACGAAAACTCAAAACTTTACGAAACTTAGTGAAAATGTGTGACTACTGACTCTTAATAAGCATGCAAAGTTTCAGGGTGATCGCACCATAGATGGCGCTATAACGGTCATAACTGTTAAAAATCATCACATTTCTTGGGTAAATTACCTGCATTTGCCCAAAATGCTATTTTTAATCATTGATTTAGGTGATTATAGCCATGTTAACACAAAATCTTTTTCCTCCCCCGATTTATAATATCATCACAAACAACATATGACTTAAATTTCTTTTTCAACATCTTAAGACAATGTTCACAGTTAATACTAACAGTTGTATTGCATTTTTTTGCGGAAAAAAGTAAGATTAATACATGTCTACTTTCTACATTTTCTGAATGTCCAGCCCCATGGGCGGACATGTTGGCTTTAGGTCAAACTGCCAAAATGAGCACAGAAAATTTGAAGTCATGTGACCCCCATACTCCAAACAACTTCAACTATGTGATAATGATAACAGTATTGGATTAAAAATTCTCTCATGCCTCCTACAAGAACACTAAAGAATATGTATCCTGTGGTGCACATTGCCTTTTTAAAGGTCACATATTTTACACCTTTCTGGAGTTTTATTTTAGGTTTTCATGTCCTTAAGAATATATATTTGCAGTATAAGTACCAAAAACGATCTCAATATATTTTTACAGCTCCTCTCTCAGGAGCTCTGCTGAGAACAGGTTGATTTTGGCCTGTTTAATTAATATTCATGAGCCTCTCTTCTGATTGGCTTATTGTTTTCTGAGTGATGCATGGACAGGCCAACCACAGGTAACTAGGGTCAGCAACGTCACAGCGCTAGCTGGAGGCAGCAAACCAAAGGGGAAACTGGGGACCACCACACTATTCTCCTTTCTACTCCACTATCCACAGGACACTCTGGATATAGGCTCTAGAGCCTCTTACTGGAAAATGAATTCCTCTCTACTTAAACATGACGAATTAAAAAAAACATTTCCTCTCTGATTCGACACTACTGGGTGAAAGCTTCTTCCGACAAAAAAAATTGGCATAAATTGGGAGGTTAAAATATGAAGTAGGGATGTGCATTAGGCATTTTAGTAGCAATTTGGCAAAACAGAGAAGGTATGAAGAGGAGAAGGTTATAGCAAAGATCTTAACACTTCAGAGCAAAATTCAGGATGGCTTATCAGAAACTGACCTGACAGAACTTGCAGGGCTCCAATCTAAATTAGACCATATTTATAAATACAAATCTGAAGGTTCCTATGTCCGTTCAAGGAGGAAATGGCTAACAAGGAGAACAGAGCTCTGCTTATTTTTTTAGAATGGAAAAACACAATTCTAAGAATCTTACCATTAGTTCTCTGCAAATTAATGGCATTTTGACAGATAATTCTAAGGAAATTGCGTTTCTGTAGTAATTTCTATTCAGAACTTTATAAATGTAATTATTGTAAAGATTCAGCTCTTCTTTTCTTTCATTCATTAAAGGAGGTTAAATCATTATCTAAAGATGAGCAGCTTGTATGCGATAAAACTTTAACTGAAATGATTGAGGGGATTGAGGGCCTTAAAAATAACAAATCTCCTGGAACTGATGGCCTAACGGCCGAGTTCTACAAAAGCTTTGCTGAAGAATTGGCACCATTCCTGCTAGAGATGTTTTTGGAGAGTATTCAGTCAGAAACTTTGCCTTCTAGTTTAACACAAGGACTTTTAACTTTGATACCTAAACCTAAAAAAGATGTTACTTTGATAGATAATTGGCGACCTATTTGTCTCCTTAATAATGATTCTAAAATTTTAGCTTGGGCTGTGGCCAAAAGACTCAAGTGTGTTCTAAGTTCAGTTATCGATGAGACTCAATCAGGATTTATGCCAAAAAGACACATATCAAACAATATCCGACTTGTTCTAGATTTATTAGACTATAGCGAATTAGTTAATGATGACAGTCTTATTCTTTTTGTAGATTTTTACAAAGCTTTTGACTCTCTTGAACACAAGTTTATTTTTCTATCTCTTAAAAAGCTTGGGTTTGGTGATCCATTCTGCAAATTTATAAGAACTCTTTATAACAATGCCAACTGTTCCATCAATCTTAAGTCGGGTACCTCGCCTAGATTTCAATTGTCAAGAGGAGTTCGTCAGGGTTGCCCTGTATCCCCTTATTTATTTCTTGTGGCTGCACAACTTCTTTCCTCCGCTCTTTTGAGTAGTCAGCTGCAAGGTATTACTATTGACAACAACCATATGCTTATTAGTCAGCTAGCTGACAACACTACCCTGTTTTTAAAAGATGAATCACAGATTCCGATTGCCATCCAATACATAAATTTTTTCTCTAAAGCTTCCGGCTTAAATTTAAATCTTAATAAATGTGAGCTGTTAGCTGTCAAAGCCTGTCCCTCTCCCTCTCTTTACGGTATTCCAGTTAAGTCACAGGTGACCTATCTGGGTGTATCCATATGTAAGGATGATAAAGTCAGAGGCAGACTGAACTTTGACCCAGTTGTTGAGAAAACTAAAAGGAAATTCAATTCATGGTTACTAAGAGATTTATCTCTTAGGGGACGAACCCTTATTGCTAAAGCTGAGGGTATCTCAAGAATGACTTACCCTGCTCCCTCCTTATACGTGGATAAATCTACATGTGTAGATA
>NW_015505645.1:1081536-1109127 GCF_001515645.1 Sinocyclocheilus grahami
CATGGCCAGGCCAACCACAGGTAACTAGGGTCAGACGACGTGACAGCGCTAGCTGGAGGCAGCAAAACAAAGTGGAAACGGGAGGCAGCCCATTTAAACCAGTGTAGGTTCGCCTACATAAGGAGCTTAAAATATCATCTTGTTGTGATGTTGGGTGCCAGAATCGATGTAATACAGCCTCAAATTAGAAATTTGATCACATATCTGCTGCCACTGCCAGACAAAAAACCGACGACAGCTGTGGTTAAACACGATAAAACGAGCAGACTGGACAGAAACGATGCTCGCTTTGCAGCGCTCACTTATCAGAAAAGGTTAAATAAAGTATTGTCTTTTGTTGTTATGGGCGCGTCTACAGATTTCTTGCCATATGTCTATGTTTCTTGCATCTCACGACTATGTCGTGTATGAAATAATGTCTGTGTGCATGTGTGTAAAACAACAAACTGACGATTTATATATCATTTGTAATTGTATATACATTGTTGTGATTAATTGTGGCTGGAACAATAGTGTAGCTGTAAAAATAGTTGCCTGTTGAAATTGAAATATATATACTGTACATCTTCATCATGACTAGACGGACACGGTGAGTTTGTCTTTACTACACAGGTTAGATGTGATCCACCTCATAGTAACAATCCTGTCAGATCGTCCATCCTTTGAGTGAGAGTGTAACGTTACAGGTCGGCCGATCTGGTTTCGTGGTTAAAGTTAACCTTTTCGACATGTTTCCGTGTTGTTGTTGCTCAGCAATGTCTTGGACATGATGTTGTCTGGGTGTTTGGCAAAAGGAGAGTGGGACTGTGGGCGGTGCTCGGGGTGGTGACTGAAGGCAGTGACTGTGTAGTTCTGACATCAACTTTTTATGGAAGTCACAACGTTGGTGAAAAATCACAGCTACTTTATGCAGGCTGTGTGCATTTTGTGCTGTGTGGACTGACTGTTTTGAAACTTAAATGGTAGTTAAATAGCCCCTAGACCTCAGTAATCATGAAAAAAGCCAGGAAATTTCAGTTTTGACAATATGGGACCTTTAAGGGTTAAAAACTTTTTTATGCAATGCAATAAAACTTCTACATTAAGCGTGACTTCAGTGTCCAAATATTTCTGGGGACAAGTTTGCTGTGTGCTGTAGAAGTCACGCAACACTCATCTACTAAATATCATTCATGCATTGAACGGTGGCGTGATGTTCTTACCTCCCATCGACTGTAGGTCAGCAGGAACAGGCACAAGGGTATGGCGGTACCGGACATGGCATGCGTGGAGGGCATGCTGTACTCTGAGTTGTAGAACATCTCCACCTTGACCACCGGAGGCGAGGCAGGTCTTGGCCACCGGATCACATCTTTCGTGCACTGGCCGAGATACATGACCAACACCCAGACCACGACGAGCCGGCGGCTCACATACGCGTCCACGTTCCACATGAAGAACGGGAAGAATGAGATGTAGAACAGCTCGTTCCCTAGCTCGGTACCAAGCGTGAACAGGTAGAAAAGAAACTTATTATCGATGATGAACTCCTGCCCGACGTCTCCAGTGAGAGAGTTTCTGCGAAACGGCTTTACCGCGGATCCTTGAGCCTCGACCGCTTCTTTATCCCGTGCCTGCCCGTTGACGTTATCTCCTGCAGCGCCGTTCGCAAAGACGTTACTGCCTTTCTCCCCGTCGCTTTCTGCTCCTGCTGTTCTACGGCGGGCGGTATCCCCGCCTCCGCTCTGAACATCCCCGTGGCGAGCATTTGGTGCCCCGTAACGAAGTCTGTCACGCGGTTCGGTCCCGCGTACCCCGCACAGCCGTTGGAAGCGCGCGACGTGCTGAGGGTCCTGCAAATGGTGCATGAGCCGGACGAACCCCGCTTTCAACCCGCCTGCCATGTCCAGCGACAAACTGCGCAAGTTGAACCGACCCGGTAAAGACCGGGAGAAGCTGGAGCTACTGAGAATGAACCGTGCTGTGGGTTATTAAACCATCCCCTCCATTTCTGTGCTTATAATAACAACAAAACGCCCAATCTAACCAAGACAAATAAACTTATAACAACTGACAAAGTTATTGCTAGACATATGAAGAGAAAATTAACCCAAAATACTACTTGCAACCCCAACGCCGTATCCGGTTACTGACAGATCTGCAGGACCACAAGCCATAATGGGAGGGGCTTAGCAGCCCGGACATTGTCTGTGATTGGTCAGACACAATAGGTCTCTATAAAAAGAATAATATATTATGAGGACATTATATTTTGGTGTATTTCTCTGAGACTATACATGCCACAGTTTTAATTCCCTGTACAGAGCACATTCAGGGCTTTTCAGAGATACTAAATGTTTGGATGTTTCACCATGACCACTCCCTCTCCTTGGTCTTCAAATATGTCTGATATTAACTTAGTGACACTCTTACGGAAATATGATCATATTTTGTAATTATCATTTAAAACTGTCTAATTTTTAAACTGTCTGTCATAAATCAACATCTCAGGAAAATGTTATGGGGTCTCAAATCAAAAGATGACTTTCTGTTACGACACAGGATGTTGATTTCATACATGTCCTCATATGAGGACACTGGGACTAAAAGAATGTTTATTAGCATTTTGGGAGACATAACAAATGAATAGGGAAATAAATTATGTTTCAATATTCTATGAAATATTATATATTATTATGAAAATCTTGTCAAATATTACTCCCATTATTACACTTCTTCTTTTTAATTACATGTTGCCCCAAAAACACATTATGCAAATTATATTTAGTTTATAGATACATTGTATATAATGAGAAAACCCGTTTATGGCCATTTTACACACATTTTGCAGAAAGAAAAATGGTATATCAAATCATTCTGTTGAGAATCATCTTTATACAAAGTTTGGTAAAAAAAAAAAATCCTGAAAACGAAAAATTTATTGGTGATTGTAAAAAATCTATTGTTTTTGCCTATGCATGTTCATTCATGGTTTTTTTTTTTATTGTCTCGATAGCATAGTCATAGCATAACTTATGAACGAAATATCTTCTTTTTTTTTATTTATGCTCTAAAAACAATGTAAAGACATGAAAAAAAACTTTTTTTTTTCCTAAAATCTTTTCTCGGGTCTTACGAGGTTAAGAGTAAAAACGTTTTGATATTTAAATACAGCTCAATGGATTCT
Organism: Sinocyclocheilus grahami; assembly: GCF_001515645.1. NCBI lineage: Eukaryota > Metazoa > Chordata > Actinopteri > Cypriniformes > Cyprinidae > Sinocyclocheilus > Sinocyclocheilus grahami. The sequence continues at coordinate 1,084,703 of NW_015505645.1, forward strand.
AGTCTCGCAAAGCACCCCCTGGAGTAGGCTAAGACCACTTTTGTCAAAGAAACGTTTAAAACGTTTAGCAGTATTTACTGCCCAATGGTGCGGGGGTTAGGCCGGGCACACACTGTGTGGGGGTTAGGCCGGGCACACACTGTGCGGGGGTTAGGCCGGGCACACACTGTGTGATTTCAGCAACGTTTTTGTTAAATACCAACTCTCACTGTACGAGGTAATCGCACGCGATGTCAAGCCAAAACTCAGGATTTATGTGTGCTCACAGCACACTGTACGACGTGAGACCCTCCCGAACCCAGAACTGTGTAGTTTCCATCGCTTCTGTCCAAACCATACGCCATGGTTTCATTTCTGTTTTCACGCAGGCGGAAGTTTCATGAGGGGCAACTGAACCAATTCATCCGACCATCCGATTACCGCTCGGGAGAGGCTAATCACCTCTTGTTACCCCCTGTACACTGCTCAGCAAAAGACGCACTATAAATGCTGAAATTCGGCCCGACTCAAAAAAAAAAAGAGAGGCAGAATTCGGCTCAAAATCGGACGAAAATTGTACAGTGGATGCCCGGCCTTGCGCCATCACTTTACGGACTCGGGAGCGGCCGCACATGCTGGAGGAAAAGCCCAATACTGATACATTTTTTATGTGCATATATTTATTTACACAGATAAAGACAAAGGGCTTAGTGAAACATTCAATCTTATATTTTATTTGACTGCAGTGCCATGAAAATAGACAATTCTCGTATGCTACTTTTAAACCTTTTGGCAAAATAGCACTAAATTCTCTGAGCAATAGTGTTCTCTTTGAAACAAAAAATAAACTCCATTTCAAAATAAACCGGATACCCATGTCTATGCTTTGAAATGTCCAAAAGATAGCACTCTGAATTGAGATTTCAGTCAATTACATTCAGATATCGAAAAAATTACAATACACATACAAATGTGCATAAACAAACACAACATATTAATAGTAAGAGTACCAGTCATTATTAACAGTACCAAAATATTTTTGCACAACTTTGCCTGTTAGAAAACTTTATGTAACCAAAATATGTGAGACCGCAATATGAGACGAGCACAGGATCATCGTCTGAGGTTCTGTGTTAAGAGAGAATGGCGGATTTTACACTACATTGAGCATGTATACCTTGTTTTCCCCGTTAGTTATAAACCATGGGTCTGTGCAGTGCATGTAGGCCATTGTTATGAGATATTCTGACACCCACATAGCTTTCAGATCCAAAGATTAGAGAGCCAGAAATGTCGAAAATGTCTCTCCGTGTGTGTGTGTGAGAGAGAGAGAGAGAGAGAGAGAGAGAGAGAGAGAGAGAGAGAGAGAAAGGAGGCATTGGAAACTCCATATACTGGACAGACAACCTAAATTTGTTACAAAGGACAAATGAGTGTAAAACAGCATTATAAACTGTAGGTAGTACAGTTGATTGAATGAATGAACCAAAGAGGTCTATGTATCTGATAATTCATCGCCATAACACTAGATGGCAGAGTCACCTTAACGTAACAGTTTCTGCCAAAACCCTTAAAAGGCTGAATGCAATGAAACACAAGTAGCAAATGCAGTAAATAGTTTTTTACAATGTGAAAGCTGCATGTCACTGCACTCTCAGAAAAAAGGTACAAAACTGTCATTGGGCTGGTACATATTAGTATCTTAAATGTGCATATTAGTACTTAAAAAGTGCTTTAAAATAACATATTACATTTTGAAAGGGTCTGCGTGATATGGTGACAGATTTGTACCTTTTTTGCAGAGAGCGAGACCCTGTTTAAACAAAACAAAACAAAACCAAAAAACGGAAGGCCTTGAAAGAAATATTATTTTCACTGCTCATTTGCCCTCATATATTTTCCTATTTTGTTTTATGGAAACGTCTTTAAAAAATCATTACTAGCTCGACATCAGTAGCCACTTACACAAAAAAGTCAATTTCACAGCGACAAAGCTTTAGTAAAATCACTCTATCCTTAAGAGCAGCTGGGACTTTGACGCTTCAAATTTAAATTTTTGTCTCTTTTTTTTTTTTCTTACAACATAGTATAACAACCACAAGGTGCATGGCTTTTTGTTTGCCTTTTTTATCCCTGAAAACAATGCTTAAGATTATAGCTCACTCAAGTAAATTCATGAAAACAAAATGTCTGTGGTCAAAGTTCATATCAACAGAGCGAGGCAGTGATAACAGGATGATGTTGGAAAAAAAACACCCTGATATGGACAGCACCTGTCACATCACAAACTGCAGAGCTCACGCTCACCAGCACAAGCACAAATGCACACAAACCCGAATCCCCTTATTCCTTAATGCTGGCTCCTGGAAATCAGTCGTAGACAGTAGGAAAAATCCCCTGCATGTGCGCGATGACATCTTATTCTTTATCATCCAAATGGTAGAATAACACTGAAGCTCCATGATCAGGAGGCAGGATGTGGCAGCTGCCCAGGCCACAGATGCATGAGGCTGGGGAGGATGAATACGGCAGCAGCTTGTACTGCTGGAACCCCTTGAGCACCACCTTCAGTCTCTTCCGCCTCCACTCCATCTCCTCTTCCTCTTCCTTGTCATCTCTTGGTTTCTCTTTCTCCCTCTGGGCTTCGTCCAGGTGGATCTTGCGTAGCAGGTTGTTGATGAGCACGGAGCGGCGGAGGTAAGCCTCAGGGTCGTCTAGGAAACGCAGCTTCTGCAGAGACAGGCGCAGGATGCAGCTGCGCTCCTCACGCAGGATCAGGTGCTGAGGAGAGACAGACAGGTGAGGAGAGACAGTTGGAAGATGTCAGGTGTGAAGACACGAGACAGACAGGCGCAGACGTGAACAGGATATTTACATGAAATGGACAACTGCCTGAATCAAAGAGGGTGACACACATAAGATCAGAAAGACATCTATCTATCTGTCTGTCTGTCTGTCTAGAAACTTCCAAACCTTTCAAACATGGCTCTGTAAAGCCAAGATTTGAAGTTTTCCTTAATAAATTTTTATTTAAATTTAGAATTTCACTTTAATTATACTTTGTTGCATTGAAGCACATTTTAAATGACACTCACTTTTTGTAAATATCCATGTAGGCTTCCCTGAACATCCTCCTCTTCCGCATATTTTCGCTTAAAGTAGGCGACTTTCGACGTTGTTGACTGTTGAGGGCACTCTTAGAGGAAAGACCCTGCAGACGAGCACACAGGGATTTTGTGAAAACCGTGGCTTTGCAACTGGATGGAAATGGGATTTTTACAAATGTAACATCTCTTTTTTTCAGTCTCTTACTGTGAAAGATGATTCAACATAAAACAATTCCATCAGTGTAAATGTGTCCCTAACACTATGCCATGGGTAAAGTGGTTTAGGGTAGACCACAGGCAGTGTGTTATGTAACAAGGCCTGTGTGTGTTGTGTGTATTAATTACCTGAGAACTGCTTCACGCAGACACAATCACACACCTCTCTGACAAATCCTCTATTCACCTGAGACTCTTTCCTCTGGCTCACACACATTGCCTAATGGCTCCTAGTCAGAGAAAGAAAAAGAGAGTATTGTTTACTAAATGTTATTGTTTACTTTCCAATTAAGGTTAGTATTAAATTGGTGTGAACGTGTGACAACTAGCTCCGCTTGCATAGCCTACAGAAATGAGTGTAGTTCTGTCTCAAAAAAGCGAGTACAAGTCGGGCAAGAACTGCTGCAGTAAATGTAACGACACCTGCAGGCAGCTGTGCTGTAATTGTAAGATGACTTGCTGCTGTGTAATTGGAGTACCCGTGGGTGGACAGACTAGTGTGGGCTGCGTGTGAGTTAGCGCGCTCTCGAGAGAGAATAAATATAAGCCAATAAAAGGTATTAATCTTCACTGTACTTTTCGTTGGTAAATTTGGTTAAATTGTAAAAATACAATACGTTTTGGTGACTGTATATTGTACAGTTCTAAATGTAAACGTCATTACATTTAATCATTTTTAAATCATTTTAACACAGGTTCTATCAACCTGTTTGAACTAAAAATTTATTTTTAAGTTTGTTATTTTAATTGTACTGATAACATAGATGGTATATGCCACATGAAGTTCATATGAAGGGAATTCTGGCAATGTCCAATTGTGCATTAATTATGTTTAATTTTTATATTACTCATAATTATCATGAACTATTCTTAATTATTATTATATTTAATTTTATATTACTTTTATTCATTTACTTAGGCTATATACTTTATATTTAATGTTAAATTAATTTATCATAATTTTTTATTTCAGTAATATTTTAACATATAATTATATGTTTATATGTGCGCTCGGGACAAAATAGCAATTGACACTGGATGCAACACTAAGCAAAAGCAATAGTTTTCGCTTTCAAATGTAATTTTAGAAATGCTATTTTGCATTCAGCCATGTTTTTTTTTTAGCAACATTGTCTAATACTTACGGTTAACAAAACAAGATTAAGTATTCAGCTGGTCATGTCAATGATACCAGTGGCCCATATGAAGTGACCCATTCCATGCAAATAAAAATCTTTTTAAGATAGTAATTTGACTAAACTTAATTTCATCATAATCTATAATGTACTAATCAGTTTCAGGGCAAACCTTTTAATGAGTGCATCTTTAAATTTCTCCGTAAAAATTATTTATAATTTTGCTAAACATTTTAGAATATTCCAAACTAAAAATTTTCATGGAACATATAGCCTGATGGTAATGTAACTTACAGTTCTTTACGATAGCATTTGATATTTTTTGAAGAATATTATTTTACTTGTTTTTATTTTTCTACAGTGTACCAAATAAGTAGCCTACCTTCAATAACTGAAAATAGCACAGAATATGCATGCGTGTGTTATGTTGCATAATGCAGTATAAGCAGCCACTCTAATGAATGAATCACAGAACGCGCATTTTCCAAAAATCCAAAACATTTCAAACTAGAGAATGGGTCTGTTATGATTATACAATTGCAAAATAAACAGAAGCATGCAGTAAAAATAGCATATTATGTTTTAAGTGCGCTCACAGAGATTAAAAAAAAAAATCAATGTGACTAACAGAGCTAAATGATCCTACCTTATTTATAAAGCCACATCAGCAGTCCCTGCACGCGCGTTATTCATCAAACCAGAGGCTCAAAACAGCTCATACTGTGCCGAATGTAGCAGCTCCGCGTGAGCTTGACGCTTCGCCCCCAGATGTCGAAGTCTTGCTTTTGATATAATCCCTGTAGTATTCGGCTCACTCTCGGCTCTTAAAATATCCCTTTCTGTGCAGCGAGCAATAACAGACTGCACCGGCTCCTGATTGGTCAACGCTGAAACAGATGTTTCCTGTTGCTAGGAGAGTCCTGTTGCTAGGCTCCAGCATCAAACTCCATTCTTCTCGCATCCTCTCTCTTCTTGCGTGTTTCTTAACATAGGGCTTATCTCCTTAGAATATTTTTTTTGTACTTTTGAAATGTTTTATTGCTCATATACTCCTACAGCATATATATCTGGTATACATTAGTATATGGTATGTCATAAAATGTTTTAAACCTTTTAAACTCTTAAATGATCTTTTAACCTCACGTCTCCATGCTTAATTATCTCCTTCGACCATAAACGATTCTTCCACTCCTATACGCAAACATTACATGATGGGAATATTAAAACGCACACTCTTCTGGCAAACAGTTTCAGATATTATGTCAGTCTGATGATCATATGATTGGTTACTGTCAATTGAAGCTACGTTTTCCTCTGCCAGTATCACCTATTTTCACAGTTGTGATACACTAAGATCAATGCATAATCATTGTTACAAAATAAAGATTTATTGCTGTTCTGAATCATAACAAAACACATTGCCATCAAAAGTAGTGTATTAGGGATGTCTTTAATGATAGACAAAATATATGCATTTATTTCCAAAAAACACTTTGTATTTGAATGCATGCAAAACAGGCACTACTGACTTTTAAAACACTGTGGTCCATGCATTTGTAATGTTCCAGAGTTTTTCATGTTTATCTCCAATATCACTGGCTATAAATAAAAACTCCATAAAGGTTTAATCAGATCAGGCACTTTATATATGCATAAAGCAGTACAGGCATGCATTAGAAAAGAGTTTGGGTTTTAATGTCACAAGGACAGTGTTAAGTTTGTCTGAAGATTTTCTTGAACATGCAAGTGTCTGTGCTCTGAGTTTTGGTAAGAAGGATTGGTCTCTTTCCGAGAAATTACAATGAATGGGGACTGGAGCTTTCACTGTCCATGACTTTAAATTACAGCATATTTTGACGTAAAATGTAATAAAAAATGTCAAATGTAACAAAAAGAAACAGCTTTACTGTCATCAGTAGGAGAGCATGATTGAAAGTGCACGTGTTCAACAGTTTTCTGCTCATTAAACATTTGGTCTCACCAAAACTGCTTCTGGTGTCAGTCTGAACTTGAGGCTTAAAATGATCTGAAGAAAGACATTTAATCATTTCAAATCAATCCTCCATTCATGAAATCGCTAGGCGACAATCACCGTGGCTCTAGCAATAATGCGTTTTGATTGGCTGCTGCTGGAGTTGAAGAGAGTAGTCAGTATATTACGCCATGAAGTCATTTCCTGGTTACCAGATAAGAGGCTCTATCAAGTACTCACAGGGAGAAAGAAAAGTGGTGTGTGGGTGTTTCTTTGTGTTTGTATGTGCTTCCAAGATTTTCACAATTGCATTATTATCTTTCTTTGAAACTGTTAAAAGTGCTTGTTCATTCCTGTTTTTGTGGGTATTTTTGGTCTTGGCTTTCACCTCCTTCCCAAAGGAAAATCCAGCTGAACACAGTAGGTATGAATGATTAGACTTCTATCTCTCACCTCTAAGCTTCCAGTAGTGTGTGCCAGCGGCAGACTTGTTGGTTTCCACTCTCCTTCATGTCCTGCCAGTGAAGAAGTTCTTCCTCACCACTGCTGTTCTGGCCCAGAGCCACCCAGCCAATCATCTCCTTGCGCTTCATGTTCCGCCGATTGTAAATGGAGACCATTAATGTGACATCTGACAGTTGGAACAGTGCGACCTGGAAGACAAACGTCTCCTTGAAGACAGGATTCGGCTGAGTGCGACGGATGGACGTCTTACAGCGGGAAATCTCCTGTCCCATGGAGTTTAACAGAGTGAGCTTACCAAATGTATCTGAAAGAGAAACACAGGTCACTAAATCTCACCTCAATATATTTACTTAATAATCTTGAACATAAACCTTTTTTATTCCATTTTAGCCCAGTGATCAAATCTTTTTGTTATTGGATAATACTAATCTGTGAATTTGTTTTATATTAAGCAGCACAACTATTTTCAACATTGATAATAAGAAATGTTTCTTGAGCACCAAATCAGCATATTGAAATGGTTTATGAAGGATCAGACGTAGATGAGTTTGTTTCTTCACAGGAATAGATTGGGAGAAATTTAGCATTACGTCACTTGCTCACAAATGGGTGCCGTCAGAATGAGAGTCCAAACAGCTGATTAAAACATCACAATAATCCACAAGTAATCCACACGACTCCAGTCAATCAATGAAAATCTTGAAAAACTGTGCTTTTGTAAGAAACAAATCAATCACTGTGTTTTAACTTTAAACCATCGTTTCTGGCTAAAATAGAGTCCATAATAACGCTTACTACAGTGAAAAAGTTCATGCCCTGTTGTCCTCTCACATCAAAATCCACCAAGATATTTTTTTAGAATTGTTTCGGACTCTTTGGACTTGATCTGCGCATATTTCTCTCCTGATTTTGACAAGACACCTTAATCTGATAGAGCACTCATATTTTAACCAGAAGCAATGGCTTGAAGTGGAATCGTGTGGGTTACTTGTGGATGATTTGGATGTTTTTAACAGCTGTTTGGACACTCATTCTGACGGCACCCATTCACTCCATATGATCCAATGGTGAGCAAGTGGTGTTATGCTAAATTTCTCCAAATTTGTTCTGATGAAAAAACTAATTCATCTACATTTTGGATGGCCCAAGAGTGACTAAATTTTACATTTTTGGGTCAACTATTCCTTTAAGAGACATTCGAAAAATCTTATCGATGCTAATGATAGAGTAGATTAGTACAGTAACAAATAATGTTTTTATTTTTGAAGCAAGCACAAAACTGTGACAGCATTATATCACAATTTGTGTGTGTGTGTGTGTGTGCATGGTTTTCTTCAGCAGTGACTCATCGACTTGATGGATGTTTTTAACAGCTGTTTGGACACTCATTCTGACGGCACCCATTCACTCCATATGATCCAATGGTGAGCAAGTGGTGTTATGCTAAATTTCTCCAAATTTGTTCTGATGAAAAAACTAATTCATCTACATTTTGGATGGCCCAAGAGTGACTAAATTTTACATTTTTGGGTCAACTATTCCTTTAAGAGACATTCGAAAAATCTTATCGATGCTAATGGTAGAGTAGATTAGTACAGTAACAAATAATGTTTTTATTTTTGAAGCAAGCACAAAACTGTGACAGCATTATATCACAGTTTAATCTGGTTACTTGTGGATGATTTGGATGTTTTTAACAGCTGTTTGGACACTCATTCTGACGGCACCCATTCACTCCATATGATCCAATGGTGAGCAAGTGGTGTTATGCTAAATTTCTCCAAATTTGTTCTGATGAAAAAACTAATTCATCTACATTTTGGATGGCCCAAGAGTGACTAAATTTTACATTTTTGGGTCAACTATTCCTTTAAGAGACATTCGAAAAATCTTATCGATGCTAATGGTAGAGTAGATTAGTACAGTAACAAATAATGTTTTTATTTTTGAAGCAAGCACAAAACTGTGACAGCATTATATCACAGTTTGTGTGTGTGTGTGTGCATGGTTTTCTTCAGCAGTGACTCATCGACTTGATGCGAGAGGTGTGAGAAAAAGATCTAGGGCTCTCCGATCGATTAAATGCCTTGTAACTACATTCACCGAGAAGCATTATTTTGAGATGTGACCATAACAGATTAAGAGTCATACGAACAGCATGAACTCTAAAAGCCTGATGCTTGACCCACAACACAACGTGTGAGGATGACACATTCAAAATTTGCTAGTACAAATGTGTGTTCTAGCAGCTTGTTCGTGTAGTAAGGATTTATTGCAGTACATCTACTCAAAATCAATATTAGACGGCTTTACAAAAGGTTATTTGCTCAAGAGTCACTCCTGATGTTCTAATGATGCGTTTCTGAGCCTCTGTTAGTGTGAGTAGGATGGTGTGTTTACCTGGAGGTCTGTTGAGTGCGAAGTTACGGAAGTGGCTGCCTTTAATGATCTCCACAGACAGTCGTCCTGTGGTGGCGTTATATGATAAACCCAGCAGTAGTTCTGGGTTTCCACCGTGAGAAACAGAATGACTGGAGGAAGCACTGTCACTCTGAGCACTGAAAGACACCTGGGAGTCTACTGTCTGCAGGGAGGGAGATGACAACCTAGTTGGTATTTGTACATAAAGTATAGTTCTACATCTTTCAGTATATGGACACTGTACTATTTCAGTCTTTCTACTTCAAAATTTAGTTTAACTCAATATGCTACTTGCCATTTCTTTGTAATTATTTGAGAAATTTACTAGCTATTTTGGCGTGAAAATTGTTTCTGAGTAAATCCTACATCAATTTATTTTCAGTGTACCTTTAAAAAAATGTATTCCTTGTACATATGTACAACTTTACAGATGTACAAAATAATCTTTGTGAACAAATATGCTGGTACCCTCAGAAAAGTTCCAGCATTTTATATTCTGACGCATCTTTAGAAAGAGAAAAGATGATTTGTAAAGCTTTGTTGAGTTTGTAAAGTTAAACATTCATAAAAAGCATTTCAGAAGCTGTTTGCACATAAACGTGTCTATCCAAAAGTATCGAAATGTACCTGTCCACTTGAGCCTTTAATCATAAGAACAGTGTAAACAAAAAAAAAAAGTTTATGTAGGATTTACTGTGAAACAAATTTCACGGCAAAATTTCTAGTAAATTTCACAAATATTTAATAATTAGAAATAATTAAATAATAATTAGAAAGAAATGGCAAGTAACACACTGAAATAAATGCTACATTTTTATGTAGAAAGACTGAAATAGCCTTTAAAAAAAAAACACTCAAATAATCTTCATTTACAACTTTTCTGCAGAAGATAATTTTGAGCCAGTGTTTCATTATCTCTAATTGAAAAATGTGTTTTTCTGCTTTGCAAATCTAAATATTTTGCTTTCTGTGCTATCTTTCATTTTATTATTAATTTATTATAAACATAATGTAATCTAGGATATGACTATGTATTGTATATATGTAGATAGATAGATAGATAGATAGATAGACAAACTTTGAAATAAACAAAAAAAAAAAAAGTTTATGTAGGATTTACTGTGAAACAAATTTCACGGCAAAATTTCTAGTAAATTTCACAAATATTTAATAATTAGAAATAATTAAATAATAATTAGAAAGAAATGGCAAGTAACACACTGAAATAAATGCTACATTTTTATGTAGAAAGACTGAAATAGCCTTTAAAAAAAAACACTCAAATAATCTTCATTTACAACTTTTCTGCAGAAGATAATTTTGAGCCAGTGTTTCATTATCTCTAATTGAAAAATGTGTTTTTCTGCTTTGCAAATCTAAATATTTTGCTTTCTGTGCTATCTTTCATTTTATTATTAATTTATTATAAACAATGTAATCTAGGATATGACTATGTATTGTATATATGTAGATAGATAGATAGATAGATAGATAGACAAACTTTGAAATAAGAGATTTAGAAATTTTAGAGGATCTAATTATGAATCAAACATTGTAACAATATGTATAAATGTGTAGATTATAATCTAGAATGTATATATGTATAGATTATAATTCAATAGAAATAAAAATATTATTTCTGGCACATATACAAATATATTGTTAAAAATAACATCTTTTTTTTTTTTTTTGTAGTGGGGCCAAAAATAAAAAGCTTAATTGAACTACTGGCCCAACCATGCCATTTGAAAAATCCTTACTGCTGAGCCATGACACTTTTCAAAAAAACAAACAAAACTATGAATACTATCAAAGTACACACACACACACCTTGAGATTACTACGTGGCTCCAGCACCAGAGTGATCTCGAAGCGCCCCGTACGATTCAGCCTGTTCAGCCTGTACATGGCCTCTCCCATCATCCTCTCCTTGTTCATCTTCCCCAGTGCATACAGGCGGAACCGCAGCGCAGAGGAACCCAGATCCCCCAGCTCTAGATGTGAGAACCGGAATGTCTCCTCAAACCTGGGCATGGAGCCTTTCTGTACAGCCGTCTTGTGCCGCTGTCGTTTCCCAGGTAACAACACCACGTGCACCTGCCAGGAGTCCATGCCACTCCGTGCCTTGTCTGGAATGCCTTGGGCCATTATCACTGTGACCAGGAGCCTGTGGGTTTCAGCCCGATAGTCGAGGGCAATTATGAGATCACCACATTTTGAGATATGCCCACGAGGGGAAGTGCTCAGAGGGTGGGATGGAGATTGTTCATGCTGTTAGAGAAAGAAAAACCTCATTTGCATATGTAAATACAAACATACTCAATGCATGTAAACATACAGATCTAAACACACTTTCACACACAACCTCCCACACCTCTCCAGATGAGGACTATTTTACTGTGCAAAACTAATACATAAACACAAGCTGTTTCCATTAGCAACAGCTATGAGTGCCATAGAGCACAGACGACTCCTGAATATTCATTAGAATTTAGTTCTCATAACACTTTGAGATGTGGAGAGAGAATTAGATGATCCAGTTATGAACGGAAAGGTTAAAACATGGTGTAACGCATAATAGTGATAATACACAACAGTAAAAATGTTATAAAATGTAAATAAATTAAAGAGAGAAAATAAATAAAAAATTAAAACAATATTCTATCCATCTATCATATAAAATTCATACACATTTTTGCATTATATGTTTTGATTCATAATGAGATCCTCTTTTTTTTGAAAAAAAAAAGAGGGGGGGGGGGTAAGATTTATTAATGTTTTTGAAAGAAACCACTAGTACTAACCAAGACTGCATTTGCATGATCAAAACACAGTAAAACCCTTAATACTTGTAAATATTATTTCAACTTAAAATAATCAGCTTTTCTCCTGACAAAATCAGTGTAATGGCAATATTTCCATCCCCTGAATGTAAGCTTTTCTATATTCCAAGCTTTCCTGATGCCCTGGTGACTTCATGTGCCTGTGCGAGTCGTGTAAATTATGAAAATAAATCTAGAAATGGTAACACTTTACTTGAAGGGGTGTGCATAAGACTGACATGACACCTTCATAATCATGACATGACACATGTCATGAATATGAAGGAGGATTTATGCATGTTTATGACAACTGTCATTAAGTGTCATTCCCTCAGTTATGTAATTTTTAATGCAAAGATGACATTGTTTGAGATGTCTTTGTTATGGGCTATGGTTAGGGGTAAGGGTAGGGGTAGGTTAGGGTTAGGTAAAATAATGTCATATTTGCATTAAAAATGACATAACTGAGCGAATGACACTTAATGACAGTTGTCATAAACATGCATAAAAAACCCTTCATATTCATGACATGTGTCATGTCATGATTATGTAGGTGTCATGTCATGATTATGAAGGTGTCATGTCAGTCTTATGCACACCCCTTCAAGTAAAGTGTAACCACAAAATTTTGAACAAAAAGCTGAAAAAATGACTATGAATTGGATTCAGAACGATAATCAAAATGTAGAAAGAGTCGATCAACACCCCAAAGCTTGACGGTCATTATTACCTCTTCATTGGTCGACACTACATCAACTTTACACAGTTTTGATGCTGTTTTATGTCTGATGATCGTGTTAGATTACATGTGCTGCTGTTTAGGTTTCTTCTTCACTTGTGTATTTTGGAAATTCTTTACAAAAAATGTGTACTAGCGCCCCCTACAGTATAACATTGAAAACACGGATTCTAGGAACACAAGTATAGCTCAAATATATTTAGACTTTTTCTAAGTAGGCTACAATGTCATTTTAAGTATATTTCTGAGAAGTACATAAAGCCCATGTCTGAGAAGTACATAAAATTAGACTGAAAGTATACTTTCCTATTTTTTAGTTTAAAAGAAGTATACTAATAGCACACTTGAATAAACTTATTTTTTGTAAGGGAAGCAAGGAGCTCACATTCTTTTGTCAGAGAAGCAGAAAAGTGAAAAGATATCTGATGATCATCACATGTATAATGCATCTAATTCTACAAGCTCAAGCAGTAGTCAACAGCACCCAGACTTCCCTAGAATCAACTTGTCAACCCTCGGTTGAATCCAGCAGTGGCTTTGACTTAATTAAAAAAGAACAAGAATTGGACGAGAAACAAAACATATCTAGACAAAATAGACACATTGTAGATTATAATCATAATATGAGTTAGAAGAAAATGAGCAATTCAAATGTTCTATGGTCATTCGCTCAGTTATGTCATTTTTAATGCAAATATGACATTATTTTACCTAACCCTAACCTACCCCTACCCTTACCCTAACCATAGCCCATAACAAAGACATCTCAAACAATGTCATCTTTGCATTAAAAATTACATAACTGAGGGAATGACACTTAATGACAGTTGTCATAAACATGCATAAAAAACCCTTCATATTCATGACATGTGTCATGTCATGATTATGTAGGTGTCATGTCATGATTATGAAGGTGTCATGTCAGTCTTATGCACACCCCTTCAAGTAAAGTGTAACCCTAGAAATTATTGGATTGTTGGATTTCAAATCAGTAGGGGTTGAGGCATCAAAAGTTACTAAGTAACTAGCTGTTTTATGGATGGTAACTGTAATACTATTACTGAAATTTTGTTAGTAATTAGTTACACTACTAGTTACTGCAAAAAGTAATATTATTACAGTAGTTACTAGTAACTAGTTACTGCCCAACACTGGTCACAATGCACAACACCGCTGTGCACTCCCATGTAAACAAGCACGGATGAGAGGTGCGTGACGCGCTGAATAAAAGAGCACATTCACTCTCTGACAGCAGGTGGCGCTGAACAGCAGAAATGCAGCTGTTACCCCGTAAACAAAGCAGCTGCCCCTACTTTCTGAAACGTATTTAAATGATTTAAACAGCCATTCAGGTTTGTGTATTCGCTATGTTGCTCTTCACAGCGCCAAATACTTAAATATTTAGACTTGACACGCTATTTTTGTTCAAACTTTTTTTTTTACATTTTAATCTGGACTACAACACGCCCTAGATATTGTTTGAAAATGTTTTTATTCTTTATTGTTCAGTCACACTTTACATTAAGGCCCCATTAGTTAACATTAGTTAATGTATTAGTAAAACAAACTGCCAATGAAAAATTCTTCTAAACATTCATTAATCTTAGTTAATTTCAATATTTAATAACACATTGTTAAAATCAAAAGTTGCTACTGTGTTATTTAATGAACTCAAGCTAACATGAACATGAACAGTTGTATTTTTTAACAAAGATTAATCATTTTTGTAGCAAATGTAGCTATTGCTCATTGTTAATGTTAGTGCATTAACTAAGGTTAATTAATGAGATCTTATTGTAAAGTGTTACCTATTGGTCTTTATAATTTTTTGCACTTTAATCTGTGTGAAATTATTTCCTTTACACATTTTTTTTGTGTATTGCTTTATTGTATTTAAATGATCAGTTTCTTTTTGTTATAAGAAAAAAGTTATTAAACCTGTTATAATTTATTATGACAACACTTTTTTTGCAACTAAATTTCAATATTGTGATAATACCGTATACCGTGATAAAAGCATTAGCAATTAATTGCAACATGAAAATTTGATACAGTCACATGCCTAGTGCTGCTTAACATTTTTTTGGAAAATATTACATATTTTTCAGGATTATTTGATGACGATAAAGTTCAAAAAGCATTTGTTTACCCTAACCATAGCCCATAACAAAGACATCTCAAACAATGTCATCTTTGCATTAAAAATTACATAACTGAGGGAATGACACTTAATGACAGTTGTCATAAACATGCATAAAAAACCCTTCATATTCATGACATGTGTCATGTCATGATTATGTAGGTGTCATGTCATGATTATGAAGGTGTCATGTCAGTCTTATGCACACCCCTTCAAGTAAAGTGTAACCCTAGAAATTATTGGATTGTTGGATTTCAAATCAGTAGGGGTTGAGGCATCAAAAGTTACTAAGTAACTAGCTGTTTTATGGATGGTAACTGTAATACTATTACTGAAATCTTGTTAGTAATTAGTTACACTACTAGTTACTGCAAAAAGTAATATTATTACAGTAGTTACTAGTAACTAGTTACTGCCCAACACTGGTCACAATGCACAACACCGCTGTGCACTCCCATGTAAACAAGCACGGATGAGAGGTGCGTGACGCGCTGAATAAAAGAGCACATTCACTCTCTTGACAGCAGGTGGCGCTGAACAGCAGAAATGCAGCTGTTACCCCGTAAACAAAGCAGCTGCCCCTACTTTCTGAAACGTATTTAAATGATCTAAACAGCCATTCAGGTTTGTGTATTCGCTATGTTGCTCTTGACAGCGCCAAATACTTAAATATTTAGACTTGACACGCTATTTTTGTTCAAACTTTTTTTTTTACATTTTAATCTGGACTACAACACGCCCTAGATATTGTTTGAAAATGTTTTTATTCTTTATTGTTCAGTCACACTTTACATTAAGGCCCCATTAGTTAACATTAGTTAATGTATTAGTAAAACAAACTGCCAATGAAAAATTCTTCTAAACATTCATTAATCTTAGTTAATTTCAATATTTAATAACACATTGTTAAAATCAAAAGTTGCTACTGTGTTATTTAATGAACTCAAGCTAACATGAACATGAACAGTTGTATTTTTTAACAAAGATTAATCATTTTTGTAGCAAATGTAGCTATTGCTCATTGTTAATGTTAGTGCATTAACTAAGGTTAATTAATGAGATCTTATTGTAAAGTGTTACCTATTGGTCTTTATAATTTTTTGCACTTTAATCTGTGTGAAATTATTTCCTTTACACATTTTTTTTGTGTATTGCTTTATTGTATTTAAATGATCAGTTTCTTTTTGTTATAAGAAAAAAGTTATTAAACCTGTTATAATTTATTATGACAACACTTTTTTTGCAACTAAATTTCAATATTGTGATAATACCGTATACCGTGATAAAAGCATTAGCAATTAATTGCAACATGAAAATTTGATACAGTCACATGCCTAGTGCTGCTTAACATTTTTTTGGAAAATATTACATATTTTTCAGGATTATTTGATGACGATAAAGTTCAAAAAGCATTTGTTTAAAATAGAATCTGTTGTAACCTTGTAAATGTCACTTTTGATCATCCTTGCCGAATAAAAGTATTAATATCTTTAAAAAAAAAAATCCTACTGACCATAAACTTTTAAACGTAGTCTATATAGAAATGATATGAAAAGATCTGGCTCTGTTGCACACAAGCACACACACCTCAGAGCTCCATGTGGAGATACTATCCGTAGCCTCACTGTTGTCATAACCATGATTGTCGACTGCCAGACACCTTTGTGGGGTTTGCCGCCCCACACTGCTCGGGCGACTGCCCTCATCCCTAGGTTGAGCCTCCAGACGGTCCCATGTTTCCTGGGAGCTCACAGAGATCTGCTCCGCCATCAGAGAGAGGGGATCAGTGAGTGTCCGGCCCTCAGGAAGAGGACTCTGTGATAACGGGTCTCTCGGCTCAGACCCTACACGTCGCCTAGACGAGAGGGGATCCTGAAAACTCTGCACACTGTTTCTCTCAGCTTCTACACGGAAAGAATGAGAGAATTATTTTATATGATTGTTGCACCGAACGATCAGATGTTTCTCCTAAAATTCCTTGGCATAAATAAAAATGGTAACTGTTTTGATTGCAGACTTGGCAATTCTGATCACAGTTTGAGACATCTTTAAGACCTTTGCTGAAACACAAAAAGAGACTGATGTCAGGAGGACAATCTAAGAAGCAAAAGTCTCCATTTAATCTCACTGCAGTTTATGAGAAACAACTGAGCTATTATAGAGATCTCATTGGTAAATTTTAATTCCATTGGGTAATTCAAATAAACAGACCATTATATTTAGAAAAAACAATATAGTAGTAGATTTTTAATAGAGAAATAAAGACGTATACCACAGCTCTGTCACACACACACACACACACACACACATTCCCTGAATGTTTAGCAAATTAAATTTTATTGACACTCTGACAGATATCATAATTGCAGGACAGGCTCCCTTGACCAATCAGGCTCTCCGGAGCAGATGATAATGATTGTAATTTACGGCTTTAAGTGCTTGTCCTACGTGACTCGTGACTCTATGAGTTTCACTGAATGAAATCTCTTTCAGGGCACAAACTGTTCTACTCAGCAGCAGCGACCAATTAACAGCAGACAGGGCCAGTTACCACAGCAACCGAAAAGACGCTATTCCATGGTAACTAATGCTGTGATAAACATTCTGAGAAATATAGCTCCATACAGCAAGAACTCAGTGGACATAAGCAACCAACTGGAAGCTGTTTTAGTTGCGCTATGTCTAATTGCAATGTACAGATCAGGGATGTTGACTGAGCATTAGAGGAATTAACAGTGACATGACAAGCAGCACATTTCTAAAAATATGGATTGGATATGGATGGCGTTTGGATTTGTATTGCATCTTCTGAAACATAGGTCAGCTTTAGCCTGAGGCAATGAAGTCAGTGTTCTAATATTTAATAAGCATTTTTATTTAACATTATCAGATTGAATGTTTTGAAAATTCATTATATTAATAGGTTCTCATTCCTGGTTCGTCTTAAAACTCTCAAAACAGTATCAATCTAAGCAATAGTCTCCATTTGATCTCCACGTAATCGTACTGCTCTCTAAGAGGAAAAAATTAAATATTAAATACATCTCATTTGTTAAATATCATTCCTAAAAAAACATTATCAAAGTAAAAGGACTCGTAAATGTAGAACAATATATTCCACAAACCACTAGTCAGCACAGTTTCTGTCCATCAAGCTTTAATCTTCTGTTTGTTAGGAAAACTTTGTTTTTTAACTTACCACAATTTTATTTTAGTCATTATAAATAAAATTTGAGTTAAAGTTGTAATAATGTAGTTCTGTTTTTGTCACTTTAATTATTTTTTTATTGTTTTAATTCCTTTTTTGTTTTAGGTTTAGTTTGAGTCATTTTAGTACTTCAACTTAATTCAGTTAGTTTGAATTAATAAAACATTTTTTTGAAGATTTCCATATAATATTTATATTTTGTTTTATTACAGTTTTATTTAAAGTACTTAAATGATTTTTTATAGTTTTAGTTAACAATATCAACATTGGTTTACCATCAAGTTAACTAATTAGATTTTTATTGACAAAAATCTTTATCTAATTTTAATTTATGTTAAAAAAAGATCAGCCAAACAGTCAGCCAAAATCAGATTTTTTTGAAAGGCTTATATTAATTTTTTTCTGTGTTATTCTGATGACAGAATAAAAGGCAATCTTTTATTCACAATCATCCACACTCACACATAGAAAACATACACACACGTACCCTTCAAGTAGAAATGCTTTTGAAATAACTGAATGACCTTAATGAAATGAATTTCTTAAAATGCATTTCACTGTCCTTCTTTTTAAACCATGGCTCTGAGCTCAATTTATCAGCGAGAAGCTGCTTCAAAGTGTAGTGAAATATTCAATGTGGTTGATATACAGTATATGTGGCTGTCATGTATATCAGGAAAGCATAACTACGCTATGCATATTTATATTCAAATGTCTGAGATAATAGACGAATGTGGGTGCGTACCTTCACAGTCAGATGGCTCTGTGCTTCCTTCTTCCTGGTCAGACAACAGCCGTTTAAA
Source organism: Sinocyclocheilus grahami (assembly GCF_001515645.1). Lineage (NCBI taxonomy): Eukaryota > Metazoa > Chordata > Actinopteri > Cypriniformes > Cyprinidae > Sinocyclocheilus > Sinocyclocheilus grahami. The sequence continues at coordinate 1,103,711 of NW_015505645.1, forward strand.
TTTGTGATGTTGCCCTGGTGCATTCTGGGTCTCGAGCTCCGTAACCCCCGAACGGAAGCTTTGTGAGCGGGAAACCGAGATCTCAAACTGCTTTGCTAACTCATCATCGCTGCCTGATGAGCTGGAAATCTCACCGCCTTCACCGTAACTATTCACTGCACACACACAGATGGACAAAAAAGGGGCAAACAAAAGAAAAGTTACAAAAATGTAGGAAAAGATAAATGCAGAGAAAATTAATGAATATGGACCACTACAGGCCGACCAGCCATAATTCCAAGGCATTGCTATGTGGTTGCTATGGTGCTCTGGGTTATTACTGGGCCATTACCATTCCTATACTAGGTGGATACTCGGTTGTTGTTAACTAGTCAAAAGAGTCCTTCCTTAAGACATGCTGATCCCTAGAAATGGCTATGATGATCCCTAGAAATAGTATCATACGCTAGGCGAAAATCAAGTCAGATTGCTCAGAAAACTGAAAGAACATCTCTTCTCAATAAGCCTCACAATTTGAGGAATCATTCATGTGTATAACAATCTCTAACCACCATTCAAAAGTTTGAAAAATAGAGTAATAAGAGTAATAATGTGAAATATTATTACAATTTAAGATAACTGTTTTCTATTAGCATATATGTGACCCTGGACCACAAAACCAGTCATAAGGGTCAATTTTTCGAAATTGAGATTTATACATCATTTGAAAGCTGAATAAATAAGCTTTCCATTAACGTATGGTATTGTTAGGATAGGACAATATTTGGCTGAGATACAACTATTTGAAAATATGGAATCTGAGGGTGCAAAAAAAAATCTTTAAAGCCTTTAAAGTTGTCCAAATGAAGTTCTTAGCTATGCATATTACTAATCAAAAATTAAGTTTTAATATATTTACAGTAGGAAATTTACAAAATATCTTCATGGAACATGATCTTTACTTAATATCCTAATGATTTTTGGCATAAAATAAAAATCTGTAATTTTGACCCGTACAATGTATTTTTGGCTATTGCTACAAATATACCCCTGCGACTTAAGACTGGTTTTAAGATCCAGGGTCACATATTTTAAAATGTAATTTATTCCCGTTTAAACTTTGATACTTTTTTCAGGTTTAAAAAAAAAATTCAAAAGAAAAGCATATTTATTTGAAATCTAAATCTTTTTGAACATTATAAATGACCCGTACAATGTATTTTTGGCTATTGCTACAAATATACCTGTGCGACTTAAGACTGGTTTTAAGATCCAGGGTCACATATTTTAAAATGTAATTTATTCCCGTTTAAACTTTGATACTTTTTTCAGGTTTAAAAAAAAAATTCAAAAGAAAAGCATATTTATTTGAAATCTAAATCTTTTTGAACATTATAAACGTCTTTACTATCACCTTTGATAAATTTAATGCATCCTTGCTCAATAAAATTACTAATTTCTTTCTAAAAAAATCTTACTATCCCAAACTTTTACAAGGTAGTGTATACACAATTTAATTGTGATAACTGCCTTAGCAAGAACCATTAATAAATGAAGAACAAAAACAACATTTACTTAATTCTGATGCATTAAATTTTTTTTCATATTCCATCAAGTGAGAGAGAAAGAGAGTTTTGTTGGTAGGTGACTCAGACATGGTGGTATTTTTTAATGGTAATGTAGAGTGTGTGTAGACAGGCATGTCTACCATATTATCAATCATAAGAGTGTGGTCAATTAGTGTCTTTGGGTCTCTTTTTTTCTCTCTCACCCATTATAGTAGTATTTCCATTCATTTCACCACATCATTCACTCACACACATCAAATTAGGCCAAGTGACTATGTAAGGAGCAGCAAAGGAGTTTGCCATGGTTACCAGTCCCTCACGCTGAAGTGTTTTCCTCAATGTACACACTGAGTGTGTTCCATATGACATAAATGATACCTACGCAGGGAAACCGAAAGGAGAACAATCATAGCCGCTGTGCCATTCCAAACAGAACATCTCATAAATAACTGCTGCAAAGAACTCTTCAAAGCTGCAAAGAGTCCAACTCATAGACATTTTGTGTGGAACATATAATGAACCAGGTTTAACTCTCTCATTATATACAGAAAAAAACTTTTAAAACCATTAAATTTCAGTGGTAATGTTAATTTCTACATACATGAATACATATTTTAACATTTTGAATGAAAACTTACTGTATTATGAATAAATATGAATGAACAATAAACAAGAATATTTAGAAATTGTAATAATTATTAATATGTTCAAAAAATTTAAAAGCATTTAATATTTCTTCAAAATGCTAACATTTTAAAAACTTTTGGTTTTTTTAACAATATGAACTGTTAATTTACTATGTGACAGACATGCCTAGATCTTGTGTTATTGTAATGTGAATTTCAGAACCTTTCCTGCTCAGCCCTATAGACAAATTTCTATCAAACCCCATATAGAAATATGAAATGATTTCCAAACATTTACTGGCTAACTTTCTTTTTCAATGGAGGAGTGGGCCAAAATCCCTGCTGCAGTGTGTGCAAACCTGGTCAAGAACTACAGGAAGCGTCTGACCTCTGTAATTGTAAACAAAGGTTTCTGTACCAAATATTAAGTTCTATTTTTCTATTGTATCAAATACTTATTTCATGCAATAAAATGGAAATTAATTATTAAAAAATCATACAATGTTATTTTCTGGATTTTTTTTTTGATTCGGTCTCTCACAGTTGAGGTGTACCTACGATGAAAATTACAGATCTCTCCATTCTTTGTAAGTGGGAAAACTTGAAAAATCGGCAGTGTATCAAAAACTTATTTGCCCCACTGTATATATATACTGTACATCTCCAAGATCTTAAAGGGATAGTTCACCGAAAATGTCATCATTTACTGTATGAATCTGTATGAATTTCATTGTTCTGCTGAAAACAAATGAAGATATTGTAAATAATATTTGCTGGTCCCCACTGACTTCCATAGTAAAAAATGTTCATACTAGGGAAGTCAATGGGGACCACCAACTGTTTGGTTACCAACATTCTTTAAAACATCTTTTTTCATTATCCACAGAAGAAAGAAATTCATAAACAGCTATTCAGACAGTGATGACAGAATTTTCATTTTTGGGTGAACTATTCCTTTAACAAGCATGTTAAGAGTATCTTAGGTGAGACTGCATGACTGAATATTTGTATATTTGTGTGTGTGTGTGTGGGAGTGAACATTTAATGACTCTCCTGTTTGTTTTGAGAGGGCGTTCTCAGTTTACTGATTATATTAAATATCCAGAGAAACACAAAAACACACACACACACAGACAAGGCTGTGTGTTAAACCCTGCATACGAGTGTGTGTGTGTGTATCTGTGTTTAGTGTCTTTCCAAGCAACAGAATTTCTCAGAAACATTTGCAAACAATCCAAATTTAGTATGAAGGATTGACAATAAAGATATCTGAAAGCTAAAGCTAAACCGAATGTGCGAGTCTTCCAATTCATTAGCTGCTACAGGCAAATCATTTGTAGAGTGCAGTGAGCAGTAAGTTATTTGTGCTAAACCAGTGTACATATGACTACAATGATAACTAATAATAATTATATAACAAATATCAGGTTGCAATATTAAACAGCATAACGGACTGTTTTTGTACAGCTAAAATACCTGGAATAACTGCGTCACCGGATGCACATTTGAAGTACAAATGGCCACGGCTGCTCTTACATTAAAAATAAGGTGGACTGAGCAAGACAAAAGTTACTGTATGAGGACCCTAACTCAGTGTTTCCCAACCAGGGTACCGTCTGTCGAGAGCAGGGGTGCCGTGTAAAAAAAATCATTTTTTTAATATATTTTTAAATTGCTAAAATGTTCATAAAAGCAGCTATTATATAATATCCATTTCTGATGTCGCCAATAATTAGAAATGCACTGAAATTCCGAGAAGGGTCTGGCTGCAGCCTCGCACTTGCACTCTCAAACTTGCACTCTCAGACACTTGCGCTTCCGCTAGCGACATCAATTGCATGCTTTATTTTTTATTTTGTTCTATGTTTTATTAATTTTTGTTTGAATCTCTCAACAAGAAACTAAATTACAATCACAGTCACTTGCAATCGCCACTTGCATTCTCCGATACCTGCGATGTTACTTGCAGTCCACACAAATCGTGCGTGTTGCCAATGGAGACAAGAAGCTGTGGTGGTGATTAAACGATTAAAACTAATTTAGTACTATAACATACAAGGTCCTGCAAGAAAAAGACAAGACCCGCAAATCCGTGGCCACAGAACAGCAGAACATGAACGCAATGCACAAAGTCTCTGGTTAAGCGTTTTCCTCCTGTAGAAAAACAAACACTTTACATGGCTTAATGTATTAAGATGCTATTAAAATATCAAATTAAATATACAATTTATTAATATAATGAATATGTATATAGTATTTTCCTCCCATACTGCAAAACGTGGCATAATGTGGCATAATGGACTAAAAAGGCCAAACTCAATATGCTCCTCTACATTATTAATATACATAGGCTAACTAATATGTACAGGCAAGCAGGTGAGCCCAGAATAAACGCAACACGCACAGTTTCGTGTTAAGCATTTTTCCATATAGAATAAACTGTCTACAGCTCTTTTATATCATTGTCTTTGTCCATTAAGCTACATTACGTGTTTTATTTATAATGATTTTCTATGGGAGGAAAATGTTTAACGTGCAATTTAACGCATTGTGTTCTGTACTCGTCTGCTTGCCTGTACGGAGTTGATCCTTTTAAAATAACTTAATGCATTTCAAAATGCACGTTCATATTTGTTGGTCTGTATATACTTTGAGTCAACAACAAGACATATAGGCTACTGTATTGTCTTTATCATAGTCCGTTATTATGCCACATTAAGCGTTTTGCTGTATGGGAGGACAAGTGAAAGTTTGCGCATTGTGTTCATAGCCATCTGTTTGCCTTGTAGTACATAAAATAACTATATATCGAATTTGATCTTTTAATTTAACTTAATGTATCTTAATACATTACGCCATGTTAAGTGTTTATGTTTTTCTACAGGAGGAAAATGCTCAACGAGAGACTTTGTGCATTGCGTTCATGTTCTGCTGTTCTGTGTCCACGGATTTGCGGGTCTCGTCTTTTTCTTGCATGACCTTGTATGTTATAGTACTAAATTAGTTTTAATCGTTTAATCACCACCACAGCTTCTTGTCTCCATTGGCAACACGCACGATTTGTGTCGATTGCAAGTGACGTCGCAGGTAGCGGAGAGTGCAAGTAGCGATTGCAAGTGACATTGTAATTTAGTTTCTTTTATTTATTATCTTTTATTTATTTATCTTCTTGTCTTCACCACCTGGCTACTGTTGTAAAATGTTGAGAGATTCAAACAAAAAGTAATCAATAAATAGAACAAAA
>NW_015505645.1:1109173-1126021 GCF_001515645.1 Sinocyclocheilus grahami
AAAATATATATATATATATATATATATATCTTAATAGCCCTACTGTGTGCTAGACCTACGTGAAAAACTAAAAAGCAATTTATTTCATTTGTAGGCCTATCGTTAAGGCTGCAAGTGACGTCGCTAGTGGAAGCGCAAGTGTCTGAGAGTGCAAGTCTGAGAGTGCAAGTGCAAGGCTGCAGCTAGACCCTCTTGGAAATTCCGGCCGCCGAAAATTAATTCACCGCTTAAATACACTGAGTGAGCAAAACTTTGTTTAATTACCATTATAACTAGCTATCTCACAATGTTTACATATGAATAAAAGCCTAAATTAAAATCTGTCATATAAATTGGTCTTTTCATTAGAAATTAGCCTACTGATTGCCACCATTGATGGACAACATTTTTTAATAATATTACAAATATCTGTATGACATAATATTCTGCAGTTCTTCCCTGCAGTACCGAATATCTATACTTTTCAAAGTATCATATCAAAGTTAGAAATTCAAATATTGTGACAAAATTAATTTTGTAGGGTGCCACAAATTTGTTAAAATTTCCAAAGGGTGCCGCGACTAAAGAAAGGTTGGGAAACACTGCCCTAACTAACACTACATTCATGAAGCTACCAGTCACCATTTTAAAAGAGGTAACAAAAAGTTACACAGCGAACATGAAAGCAGTTTTTGAGAAGAACAGAACCACCAGTGATGTCTAAACTAAATGAACGGACAGCAATGGACAAAGAAGATGAACCAATTCACTTGAACAACTTCTAACCCACATCTTACCATCATCAGAGCAGCGTGAAGCCAGCAGACTCCTCCTGCTCTCCAGCTCATCCGTCTCTTCACTGATGGGAGTCAGACGCTCGACAGAGAGGGCATAATCAAGCCTGCTGCCCTGACCTCGCAGTGCCAGCTTCTCCTGTGGATCTACTCCAGATCCATGAACAGCCCTCAAGTTCTGCTCCACCTCTGAACTCTCATCTTTCACTGACACCTCAGAGTCAACAACTCTGTTTAGGCTGAGGCGGCGAAAGCCATTGGAAAAAGCATCCGAAATCTCAGCGAGCCATGAAGAGAATGCTGGGATACCTGTCTGAGGAATGTCTGCCATTCCATCAGATTTCAAAATGTTTTCCCCAACAGCTCAAAAGAAGGTCTATTTTCAGATGCACAGAACCCAGTGAATTCCCTCATGTTGTTACTGTTTTGAAAACAAAATCAACAGAACTTATACAGAACATATTTACTTTTATAGTCCAACTAACAACCATAATTTGCTAAGCAGATTGACATCAAACATACAATCTAATTAAAAGTTAACTGCCTCAGGTTAGGGCTGGGAGATAAATTATATCATATTGAGATTGTGATAAATTTGATGTTGATAACGATGATAAGCTCTGGACATTTTTACTCGATATGGATTAATCTAACACATTAATCACACACAGCAGAAATAAACTCGACAACAGCCAGTCAGCTAATGCCACGATGTTCTGCGTGTACACAAACTTAAATACAGTGAGCATCACGTGTGTTTTCAATGTCTGAGTTTCAATATATGAACATGAATTTCATCACTTCATCAGCTTTACACTGTTTCATCTGAGAAAAAAACACCATCAAATACACACTGAAACTGAAAGACTTTCATGACAACGCGTCAAAATAAAAGTCTGGTTTCACTTGAAGAAATTATGACAAATATATTACTATTGTATAGTTTACTAAAATATAATTATTAAAGTAATAATAATAATTTTATTATTATGCTAAAGGAATATTATACAACCAAGGTATTTTTTCACTAATTAATACAGTTCTGTTGTGTAGCATCTTGCTTGGCAATAAAAATGCAATGTTTTGTTGTAAATTAATTTGATTACATTTTAAAAGAATATTCAAACGGTTTTAGAAATTCATTTCATTGGGCAATTAAAAAAAAAAAAAAAGTCTAACAAACATGTGGAAAGTATTTCCTTCCTTATTAATGTCAAATGAACATCGTGATATATATCAATATTGAATATGAAAAAAACAATTTTGTGATAATATTTTTGGCTATATCTCCCAGCCCTACTTCAGCTACCAGACGAAAACTATTTTAAATAATATTATTTAAATAATATGGTATTAAAATTCTGTCAAAATCCAATAAGCCAATGATTTATAATTCTTTTTTTTATGACCAGTAACCAATAATTGGGTGATATTATAATCTTTACTATTTTATCTAAACAAATAAATAAATAAAAACACTAAAAATCTATCATTTTAAAAGCTACAAGTAAATGTAGGTGTCACAACATTATAATGCACAGTATGAAAACAGATATTCATTTTGAGATTTGCCAAAGATTGATCTAACAAACAAAGATTTAACAGTGTTATTAGATTATTGGTCTTTCAAAGATAAACTTTAAGTGCGTGTTAGATGACGACAAATGTAGTCTAATTGTAAAAATTAGCATGCACAGTTAAATATCCAATTCTAATAACTTAAAAAAATCTCAAATATCAGCCAACAACCGTTATGGTACCAATATATTGCGCATCCCGAGTACAAACACTTACCAGCAGGGCTTCCTCAAAAAACAACCAATTACTCCATTTAGAGCCCCTGCATCTCATAAACGAACTACATATAGCAAACCTTCAGTTGAATAAGTTCAGTACCACCTGACGCATGCCGTTTATCTAGCTAGTAGACTCAGTACATCTCGTAGGACATACAGAGTAAATGTTTACTAAAGGAGCTGCTTAGAAATACCACAACAGAACTTCCTCCAACACCCAGCTGATATACTGACTGTGTAATGCGTGTATAACCAAAAGGAGCCAGGTTTACCCATAGATGAGTGTGTGTATATGTGTTTGCACGAATGGATAGAGATAGGGACAACCCACAGAGCACACAAAGATTTGTGTGGTTCAGTGCATTTAATATAGATAATTGGATCCCAAACACTCCACCTGTATGCCAATGGTTATCAAACAGACTATTATTATATTCACCCTGGATATGAGAAAATAGTTTAATAATGAAGTTCACCTTTTCCAACATAGAAAAAAGTTTGTCTGAACAATAATATTTACCGAGTCCCTGATGAATCCCAGAACGGTCTCTACGTTTGCGCCGGCTGTACTGCTCGAGGCATGGCAGACCACCGACACGAGCGAAACAAAGCTTCTTATTGATGAAAAGGAAGAGTATGGCCAGCAAGATGACAAAGATGCCCACGGCTGACAGGAAGCCCACCGCCTCGGGAGTGACTGGTGAGGGAACAGACACACAGATACACATTGATCAGAAGCATTTAAGTATAGAAGTAAAATTTTTATACTGTATTAATAAAATGTTCTGTCCCTTAAAGGGATAGCCTACCCAAAAATGAAAATTATGTAATTTACTCACGTTAATTATGTCATTCCAAACCTACATGACTTTCTTCTGTGGAACATAAAAGATATTATAAAGAATGTTGATAACCAAATAGTTTTGGTTCCTATTAACTTCCATTGTATGGACATAAAAATACAATGGAAGTTAATGCGAAACGAAACTGTTTGATTATCAACATTCTTCATAATATCTTTTATGTTCTGCAGAAGACACATGGGTCATACGGGGTTTGGAACAATATGAGGGTGAGTAAATAATTACATATTTTTTCCTTTTTGGAGACATTTGGTTGGTCATATGTGTTTATATATTTATATATATATATATATATATAAAACTGTCCTATTGAATGTAAATTATTGAAATGTATAAAATTGATACATATAATTGATGTATTATTAAATAATTAATTAATTTAAAAATAACAAAATATACACAAAGAAGTCTAAGAACACAGATGTCTTCCCTAGGCTGGATTTCCTACTTAAAAAGGGTTATAAAAGTGATCTAAAATGATAATTTCATGCAAATTATTACAGCATTGCTCAAAACTTATGCTGCGACAGAAAAGAGTTAATAACTAAATGTATTTGCAAATGCCAGTCTATACATGTACAAGTTTAATTAGTCATGTTGCTCACATTTGCAGTATTTTCATTAAAAGGGAATTTGTTGACTATACTGTAGACTGATCTCTGCCTGGTGGAGAACAGCCCTGCAGCAGACAGAGAGAAACCATGGCCTCATATTCAGCACATATTCATCAAAGGTGCTTTGAAGTGAACACTTCAAGTGTAAAATGGACCATTAAGTTGCATAAGAGTGAATATTTCACAGAGTCTGAGAGGGCAGGCACTCCCGAGTGTGTGTTTGAGAGTGTTTACATATGTGTGTGTTGAATGAAAAGCTGAAGCTGAACACTATTATGCTGAGCCATCTGCACCCACACACACAAGTCAATTGCACAGTCACAGTTGTCGCTGCAATGAACACAACTACCACTCACACAAACGAGTGTGAAAAACATAAGCAGAGATACATATGGTTATAAAAACAAGAATGAGAAAAGAGTACACCTCCACTCGCTTTCGTTGCATAGAGCAGCATGAACATTCTGCCAAACATCTTCTTTCATGTTTTTCAGGAGAAAGTCAGTCATACATGTTTGGAACGGCATGAGGGTGAGTGAAATGATGACAGAATTTGCGTTTTTGGGTGAACTTTTTTTAAAGCTTCAAGTAGGATTACATGCGCTGCTGCATAGGGCTGCGAGTTTTCTATCCAAACACTTGGCCATGCTCTCTGCACTCTTCTCAAGTGCAAGCAAGAACACACTGACCTTGCAAGCACAGAAACACACATTCACACACACCCACATGGACCTCTTGTACTGCATGAGCAGGATGGTTTCCTTGGAAACAACTCAAGCATTCTGTGAGAAGTGATTTGTGCATGGCTTTGTTCACATAAACACACATGATTTCATGTTACCATGGATTTTCTGTTCTTGAGTGCAGAGTTCAGACGAGCTCTAAATATTATTTAGCATCACTATACAATTATTTAAACTCATTTTTATTAAACTCATATACACTCAACACTCTCCGAAAAATGGTACAAAACTGTCACTGAAGTGGTAACCTTTATGTATTTTAAAGTACTAAAATGTAATATAAAGGTATGCACCATTTTCCGGGTGAAATGCAGAGCACAAATTCCGAATATGGATCACCATACTTGGCCACACGTCACCTCATTTTCTTTCCTTTCCATTTAGGGGTAAAGAAAGTACAAAGACGTACATTTGAGCTTTTGTACCTCAAGGTACCACCCACCTCAGTGACAGCATTGTACCTTTTTTTCTGAGAATGAATGAGAAGTGAATCGAACATTGCTTGTGTTGCTAAATGTAAAACGAAATATGGGGAGATGGAAAGAGACACTCTCTAAGGAATAACAAAACACTGTTTTTCAAACACCATAAAGTTCTTGTCATGCCTGAAAATAGTAAAACATCTCTATCTACTGGCCATTTGTATGAACTGCATCATAAAACCGCTTAGAATAAGGAACAATTACTCAAAGTTAAATAGCTAGATTTTAAGTTTGTTGTGTTTGATTCATTTATATATGTAATTAATAGATTTTAAATTACATTAAGACAATATAGTACACATGAGCACACACATGGAAGAAGGAAAAATGAACGTTCGTCAAGACAAACTTTTAATGTTGTGCTTAACAAAGCCTTTGAAAGTTACGTTTTTTTAAATGCCCAAAAATTTGAAAGCCAACATTAAGTGCCTGCCATTAGTTAATCGGTACAGGATGTCGTCGCTCTCCATTTTTTCAGTAAGCTTCCTGTCAGGCTCTAACACCCTTCCTGACTGAAAACTGAAGGCTTCTCTCTCAAAATCCACTATACTCTAAACATAAAGGCACAATGTTACAAAAGATATGTATTTATTAACATATTTTACATATATGCTTTTATTCTGAACTTTCTATTCAGCAAAAAATCCTGAAAAAAACTTTCCATAAAAATATTAATTAAGCAGTAGAACCATTTGAACTGTGAAAATTATAAGAAATGTTTATATTCTAAATAGTCAAATCAGCATATTAGAATGATTTCTGATGGATCATGTGACACTGAAAACTGGAGTAATGACTGCTGAAAATTCAGCTTTGCCATCACAGAATACATTACATTTTAAAAATAAATTAAAGTAGAAAATAGCTTTATAATCACAATAATATTTCACAATAAAACGGTTTTCACTGTATTTTAATCAAACAAATGTAGCCTCGTTAAGGATAAATCTCTTCTTTCAAAAGCATTAGAAAATCTTACCAAGCCCAAACTTTTGAATGGTAAAGTAATTGCTGATTTCTGAGGTGCATGAAAAAAACCTAGCCTACTTAGGACCTGCTGGAAAATCATATCTGTAAACTATTTCAATGCAAAATAATAATGATAATAATAATAATAATGCCAAAGCGCTAGTAGTACCCTTAAGCTCACTCAGAAGCATATAATAAAAAAACTTGAGTCTAAATCACAGATGGGTCAAAAAGTAGATCATTGAGACACTAAAGACTTATCATTCTTTGAATCCTGGATAGGTATTGTATAATTTAAACTGGAGCATCATGTTTTTTTAAGGGATAGTTAACCCAAAAATGAAAATTGTGTCATTAATTACTCACCCTCATGCCGATCCAAACCCGTAAGACCTTCGTTCATCTTCGGAACACAGATGAAGATATTTTTGATGAAATCCGAGAGCTTTCTGACCCTGCATAGACAGCAACGCAGCTGACACGTTCAAGGCCCAGAAAGGTAGTAAGGACATCGTTAAAATAGTCCATGTGTTCTGGTACTCTGGTGAATGGCAGGGGAGACTGACCCGGAAAAGAAGAAATTGTTGAATAAAGTAATTATTTTTGTTTTCTTTACGCACAAAAAGTATTCTTGTAGCATCATAAGTTACATTACGGTTGAACCACTGATGTCACATGGACTATTTTAACGATGTCCTTACTACCTTTCTGGGCCTTGAATGTTTCAGTTGTGTTGCTGTCTATGCAGGGTCAGAAAGCTCTTGGATTTCATCAAAAATATCTTAATTTGTGTTCTGAAGATGAATGAAGGTCTTACGGGTTTGGAATGACATGAGGGTGAGTAATTAATGACAGAATTTTCATTTTTGGGTGAACTATCCCTTTAAAGATGGGAAGGGTCTCTCTCTCATTTTTCATGTTTTACATGTAGATTAATGCTACAATTAACACACACACCTGAGCTCATAAAGTCCCTCCATCTCTCACTGTCACACTCTAACAAAGACAGAGGTGGGGAACTGAGACACAGGTAAAGAGCAGAATGGAATGCGGCAGGATTCTGGTCTCTCTTGGGTCCAGAGTCTTTAACCATTAGACTAATTAGGTTGTAGGTCATTTTTTCATCTGAGCTATCAGAGATCAAAATAGAACTAATGTAATTAGAGATAAAAGTGAAGTAATGCTAAATTTAAAAAAATGAAAAATAAAATTAGATCATTTGCACATTTCAGGCAAAAAGTTGCAATCTCATCCTGGTTATAAAAAAATAGGCCTATGTATTAATAGTAGGGTAAATATATTATTAAAATAAAATATTTATTAGGTCTCCAACCACAGAGGAGAAATCAATAAGAGAACCAATTTATTTTAAGTGAACACCACCATTATATAATATGGGAGACCAAATCTCATGTTTCATGTTTTGACAGTAAATATTTCTCAGTTTGAGATGTTACTACAAACTCTATTAACATTTCCACCATTATTGCCTAGGTCAAAACATGCAGATCATTTCACACAGTGAAGCATGTTGTCACATGGGGTAAGTTGTCTCAAAGGAAAGCTGCTGTTTGTAACTGCTTACAACAGATTTTTAAAAACTATTATCAAAAGTAAAAAAGTAATCCTCTTAAACATATCAGAATTTGCATTATAATCTGATGGTTTTCAAGCCAAATTAAAAAGTAAACATTGTATTTTAATTAAAAAAAAATTTTTTTAAAGATTAAAAACTCTTGTGTTGACCAATAGAAACTGAAACTTTTTTGATTGTATAAAATTACAAAACATAAAAACATACAACACATGACAAGCCTACTGAAAGCACAGTTCAAGTTCAAATCTACCTTCATTATATAATTGGCTCTTTACTTTCAGAAAAAAGTAATCTGTTACTGGTGTGGTACCCTAACGTGCAAAAGCTAAGAGGTACATATTATCTTATTTACCCCTAAACGGTACATATATTACTACCTTAAAGGTACATATTAGTAGGCTATCTAAAGTGTACATATTAGTATCTTTTGAAAGTGACAGTTCTGTGGCCTGCCTTTTTTTCCTGATGTTTTATTGTGTGCACTTGTTTAACCAGAAGCCATTATAAAATTATAATGATATTGAAATTTTAGTTTGGAGAAAATACCCTTGTGGAAAAACTCCCTATGTGTGGCCGAGATCCCCCTGCAAAATAAACCAGTACATTTCATTATAGATCTCTTTAATGATTTATTAATTGAACAATTTTAAGTACTTTGGTTCTGCATTTCCCATTGGCGATCTAACAAAGTTGATTTGAAGAATGAAGGACTTTCAAACAAACCTGTTTTCTAAAGGTCTCTTTCATAGAAACAGTTGCATAATCAGCCATCTGAGACTGATATGCGATTCGATTCGTCAGTTAGCTGAAGGTATCGGACAATCTTGAAAAATTAAGCTTCTTCAAACTATGCTTTATCTGTGCTAAAATATTCATTACATAATCTGTATTAAAGATCAGGGCCTTGAACAACTTTAAAGTGGATTTTAGTGTAAGTGTATTGATGTGGATTTCTGATTGTGTGTTATAGCCATTACCTTTGAGCTTGTAAAAATAAAATAAAATTCATTTCATTTCTAAATTCAAATGCATTTCTAAATTTAAATTCTAGCATAGTAACAGGTTCAGTAGGCTATACACACACACACATCTAATCAGATGTATTAGCTATATTTCATCAAAGTTTAAGCCAACCATTTTTTCCTTTTTGAAAAACTAAATTGTTCTCTAAAATGACTGGCGTGATGGTAATGACTTATCGGGGACAGATTTGTTAACACTTAAAAAGGTATTGGAAGAAACATGATAAAAAATTTTTAAGCCATTATAATGTCTGCTTTAAAACAAGAATAATGAAAAGATAATAATAATTATTATAATGTACAAATAAAAAAAAATCCATAAACGTTTTTAAAACTACTTTCAAATGCAATAACCAGCAAGTGAGGAAATAACCAGCAACACTAGCAGAACATGGATTATATAAATCCTCGCATGAAATTCTCCAGTCGTGTTTATAATCGTTTGAATGACATGTCAGTTGTTATAATGTCATGTACAGTAGAGGAGATGAACTCTAGATGATATGAATGATGCTGGCACAATTCATCGCTGAGCCCTGCCGCAAAATCAGCCAAAGGGCTTTAATAAACAAAGTGATAGCGTGTATGACACTATTTGATCAGCAATGAATTCAAAGCTTTATAAAATCGTTTAAAGCAACGCGATACTTACTATCTGAGTGCACATTCAGGTACTTAAGAAGATAGCCAATGGCGATTATATTGCCAAGGTGTGCGTAGAGGGTTGCTGAATCTTAGAACTGCTTCGAATGAATCGTTTGAGAATCATTGGAAAATTAGGTGATACTAAATGCATATTTTGAGAAAACAAAGCATTGTTTGACCTCGCGTGTATGTAAACCTATTGTAGGAGACTCCCAAAACCATATTAGGAACCTTAAAAATGGCATAATAGGGGCACTTTAAACTACAAAAGGCTATGATTTATTAAATCTGCACTTTTCTAAGTAAAAGCACAGAACTGTTGTGTGTTCTACAGGCTCACGGTTACAGAACAGTTTGCAATCAATGAATACCGCACATTAATGCGGAAACAACTGAATGGATTCGCATTATCATTCAGGCCGTCTGCTGTTTTTGTTCAGATCAACGTGAAAATGACCAATTTCTAATTATATATATATTTGAAATGAATATATAGTAAATTATGATTTTGACTCATCCCTTTTACTAAAAATGGTTTCAATGTGAGGTTTGTTATCCTTTATAATCGTTTGACTGACATGTCAGTTGTTATAATGTCATGTACAGTAGAGGAGATGAACTCTAGATGATATGAATGATGCACAATTCATCGCAGAGCCCTGCCGCAAATTCAGCCAAGGGGCTTTAATAAACAAAGTGATAGCGTGTATGACACTATTTGATCAGGAATGAATTCAAAGCTTTATAAAATCGTTTAAAGCAACGCGATACTTACTATCTGATGCCATGTTCGCGTTGCACTGAACTAGCGGCGTCAATCACCCGCCCTATCGATCAATATCTATCGATATCTTCATAAGTAAAGCACCAGGGAATCAAAGAGTCTTGGCGACCGGTCCTACTGTACGTATCAGCCCGTCTGTCCCCGACAAACCTGCAGGAAACGGCGGAGAAGCCCACCGGGACACGCTGCTTTCACGGGCGAGAACGCATACGGGCACGCGGGCATCTGGACGAGAGCGCGCTGCGCGCCCCGCTACGCTCTGCAGCAGTGACCTCTCGATTAGACCCTTCATCAGCTCAACTACCGTACTGGCCCGAATATAAGACCACCCCCCTTTTTCCAGATGCACCTTTTGGAAAAAGGCTTTTTAAAAACCAAATCTATTTTTTTCTCAGTAAAGCACATTTTGACTTCAATTGTTTTCATATAGCATATTTTTCCTACTTTCATTTTTGTTTTGAAAGTATGTTAAAAACTGGTCAAATGTACCAACAATCACATTTAAAAAAATATACACTTTTTGATATACCATAAAAAAAAATAAAAAACAAAAAAACAGGTAGCCCATCTGAATTAGGACATTTAGGCCATCCATCTAATAGTAGCCTACCAAAATCTTATAAACAGTAGAAGTTAAATCTTACTGTAGTCTTCAAATCTGGGTACTGTCTTACGTTTTAAAATCACAAAGGGAGTTTGGTCCCATCAGGTTAACGTGACAGTCACGACTCGTGCAGCTGTAAGCTTTTCTTTTTCTTTTGATTTTACTCGCGATCTTTACAACATGCATTATATTACGTATTTCATGGCACACTCGTTTTAATGCGTATTTGGCGCTACCTATTGTTGTGGGTGTATTATTGACATGTCAAAGTCTAGACCCTGAATATAAGACGACCGCGTTTTTTTATTTCCAAGAAAAAAGCATCGTTTTATATTTGGGTCAATACATACGGGTATATACCATGTATGTTTTTACCATGTGCTGTAACCTTTTCCCAGATGGACTTTCAAATCTTAAAGTTATATATTAAAAAAATATAAAATATTATTAAATATATTATTAAATGTGACTACATTGTAAGACTATGATTATCCAGACAAATAGTAAAATAATTTCATATAGCGTAAAAATGACAACGACCAACAATTGTGCCACTGAGTTTCATCAAATATTAGTGTACTTATTTACCAAGGAGACAACAGTGACAGCGAAGACCATGCAATATGAAACATAAAAAAAAAAAATAATAAAAAATTCTAATTAAGCGGTTTTATTACGCAAAAACTGAAAATATAATTTAATTGTGGGTATTTACGATACATAAAATACTAGCTATAAACATTAGAAAATTAGTCAATAAAGAGTGTTTAAGATAATTCTTTAAGAGTGTTTACACAAAGCAACACTGAATAGTTTAAGATTTACTGAAAATCTACTCTCAGATCATGCAAAGCAGTTAGTTGCTAAAAATATGTATCAAATTTTTTATAAGCATTATTACATTGTAAGCATAATTTTCAATCCACAGGAACAGAATAAGTTGAAAACACTATATATATCCACAAATTCAGCAAACAGCAACTCTGACCCTACACTGCTTACGTGTCTCATGTTCCCAGCATGCATAGAGAGAAATAAATCTAATCTTTATGTGCAATCAGTCACTATGATTTGGATTGATTGAATTCAGCTTAAAAGCTACAGCCTATTAGGTGCAAACTACATCAATCTTGACTGTGCTGCAGATCTAAATGATCAGGCTCCTCAGACTCCTCACTTTGGCTGAGGCACGAGTGAGCGAGGGAGAGAAATGCTAGGATTGGAAGTGATAAAAGATATTGATTAAAATCAAACAGCCGAATGAGTACATCAATAAACCCTTCAGGTTAGAAAGAACTGGACCACATGCATATAAAAGACCACACAACTCTCTTTTCTCAGTGAGTGTGAGATTATTGTATTAGCTGGCACAAATACAACAGAAAGAAAATGGACTGATATAAAGACAAAAGAAAAAACAGGGAACGCCGAACATTCTGAATTATAAAATTGTTAACATAATTTAAAACGACAAAATATACTTAAAACTATTCATTTTAAATAGCTGCTTAATAACATGTTAATGTAAAAACGATCAAAGATCAGTAAACAAATAGCTTTTTTATATAAACAATTATTGTCTAAATTTGATATCTAGCACATATATTCGGCCAATTATTAAAATACAAAAACAAATAAGAAAGAGCTGTTTTAAAAACATGTCACTTATGATGAATAAAAGCAACCTACATTCACTGCTCTTTTAACCCAAAAGCAGCCAAATGGACTGATATAAAGACAAAAGAAAAAACAGGGAACGCCGAACATTCTGAATTATAAAATTGTTAACATCATTTAAAACGACAAAATATACTTAAAACTATTCATTTTAAATAGCTGCTTAATAACATGTTAATGTAAAAACGATCAAAGATCAGTAAACAAATAGCTTTTTTATATAAACAATTATTGTCTAAATTTGATATCTAGCACATATATTCGGATGCCAATTATTAAAATACAAAAACAAATAAGAAAGAGCTGTTTTAAAAACACTTATGATGAATAAAAGCAACCTACATTCACTGCTCTTTTAACCCAAAAGCAGCAAAGTTTAAAATGACATAAAACAAATCAAATGTAACTGAAGTTCAAGGCACAGATCAAGACACTTCATCCAGATGGTGCTGCTTAAGTGGGATCGCTGGTCTTGTCAGGGTTCCCGTTGAATTTCTTCTTCTTTTTCTCAAGGGAATTAAAACGAAAAGTCAAAAAGTGAAGTTCTTGCATCAAACAGGCACTTTTTTCATTATTAGTTAGCATGATCTATTGACCCCAGGGTATCTGCAGGGTTTTTAAAATCCAATTTAAGGCTTCTAAAGACCTGCACATATAAAATGAATGCCATATGGGTAAAATGACTAAAAATGATTTAAGCAGC
This sequence comes from Sinocyclocheilus grahami, assembly GCF_001515645.1. Lineage (NCBI taxonomy): Eukaryota > Metazoa > Chordata > Actinopteri > Cypriniformes > Cyprinidae > Sinocyclocheilus > Sinocyclocheilus grahami. Next base: position 1,122,446 of record NW_015505645.1, read on the forward strand.
TTCACATTTCAAATAATACTGGTTTTGACAAAAACAAAAAGTTATAAAATAATAAACCTCACATTGAAACCATTTTTAGTAAAAGGGATGAGTCAAAATCATAATTTACTATATTTATATTCATTTCAAATATATATAATTAGAAATTGGTCATTTTCACGTTGATCTGAACAAAAACAGCAGACGGCCTGAATGATAATGCAAATCCATTCAGTTGTTTCCGCATTAATGTGCGGTATTCATTGATTGCAAACTGTTCTGTAACCGTGAGCCTGTAGAACACACAACAGTTCTGTGCTTTTACTTAGAAAAGTGCACATTTAATAAATCATAGCCTTTTGAAGTTTAAAGTGCCCCTATTATGCCATTTTTAAGGTTCCTAATAGGGTTTTGGGAGTCTCCTACAATAGGTTTACATACACGCAAGGTCAAACAATGCTTTGTTTTCTCAAAATATGCATTTAATATCATCACCTAATTTTCCAATGATTCTCAAACGATTCATTCGAAGCAGTTCTAAGATTCAGTCTCCCTCCTTTCTGTGCGCCTACTCTGCTCTGATTGGCCAGATAGCCCAGTCTGTTGTGATTGGTCTACCGCGTACAGAGTGTGTCGGAAACAATACACCCATTGCTGTAGTTCTGTATTTTGAACGCTCAATAGAAAATACAATCTAAAATACATTCTACATCTAGTATTTTTCGTTGTGATTCAGTGGAGTCAGCTGGTCCAAATAAACTGGGTACTGAGCCATCTTTCAAGAGCAAGCGTTTTGTGAATTCCGCATTGAACTCCCTGAGATTAGAGAAGCAGTCATCAGTACAATTACGTGTTTGAGGGCGGGCCAAGTTCTTTGCGGCCGGCCAACGTAAAACATAGGTGTGCATCATGCAAACAATGTTACTCTGTGACCTGTAGCCATCACAGAAGTGGGATTTGAATTACTAATGACTCGTTTACATTGTTCATGGTCGAGTCTTTCTTTTGGGTGACAGTAACTTTATTTATCATGCGCTTTCGGCTTTACAACTTTGCAAATAATTTGCAGTTACATACAGCTACATTACACGCTGCATGAAAGGCAATATTCGAAATGGCATAATAGGGGCACTTTAATAATCACATTAAGCCACATTTATCACATTAATCAACATGGCGTAATCCCATCTGTTTGCTTACCTGGTTCCTTCTCTTCTTTCACTGCACTCAAACATCACAGCCGGGTCAAATTTGAGCCCTCACTCTCATTTCCTATCATATAGAACTAGCGATAATCAATCAACACAAACCAAACTGTAACTACGTGAGTTTATCTGGGTGGGCAGGACTTACCCTGAGTTTTGAAGCATAATTGAGTGCGCATTTTAAGTGATGGGTATCATTTCTTTTTTGATGACACCTTTAGTGAAATGTCTGGTCCAGCTGCTGGGACCAACTCTGTCTGTCTGTGATGTCGGGACCTTTTTATACAGTCTATGGTCGGGACTTGGAAGCCTAACAGGGAAATGATGAAAAACTTCATTCAACTTCGTCTTATGCGGCTTATGCTTAATAGCCTATCTACATGCAAAGGCCTTGTAAAGTGTTTATTTTATGTGCTCATGTTATTATGAACAATTTTAACAAACAATCTGACCAGTCTCTTGTGCGGCCTATTTTTACCTCTATAACTTGTCCATATGATTTGGATTTGATCAACGCTAACAGCTGAGCCCTGCTGGACCTCTTTGGGTGGCAAAAAAAAGAACACAGTGAATGACACACCCCTCTCGAAAAACAAAAGTACTGCCACATCACAAGATTGCTACACTGCTGTAGTAAAGAATAAAGCACTATGCAGTATTAAAGAGACAGATGTGAATATTAATTTTAACTTAATCTCTTACTTCTTGATTTGAAGGTCCCTCTCCAGCACCCTGCTGCTCAGATGTCTGAAAAAACAAACAAGCAAAACATATATAGTGCTTTAGACACACACACAGTTACAAAACACACATACACATTCTATAAACACATTCAGAAATAAGTTCAGGATTAAGTGCCATCATTTATGTAGTAGTTGTGCACTACTGTTCCAAAGTTTGGGTCACTAAGATTTGTTTTAATTTTTGGAAATCTTAAGTATTTATTAAACTCACCAAGATGTAAACGTAAATGTAAAATATTTTATTTAAGATTTAAGTTAACTTTTTTCTTTCTTTTTCTAAATTAATATGTAAAATGTAATCTATTCCTGTGATGGCAAAGCTGAATTTTCAGCAGTCATTACTCCAGTCTTCAGTGTCACATGATCCTTCAGAAATCAATCCAAAATGCTGATACATTTCTTAAAAATATTAATGTTGAAAACAGTTTGATGAATAGAAAGTTGAAAAGGACAGCATTTATTTGAAACAGAAATCTTTTGTTATATTATAAATGTCTTTACTGTCATTGGTTTTGATTAGGTTAATGCATTCTTACTGTTTTGATTAGGTTAATGCATTCTTACTGAATAAAAGTATTAATTTCTTTTAAAAACAAACAACAATTAGTTCCTCAACAACAAACAATAATGAAACATAGATTCATAAGCACAAATACTTACGGCATGATTCATCTGCCAGTTGGAATAAGCGAAGACGGCACTGTTTAGTTTGGGAACCAGGTTTTGTTGTACAATATTCAGATTTGGGTCTGGTTCAGTGAAAATGGCTTTCTTCAGACCCTCATAATGTTCATGGATAATTGCAATTTCCTATGGTCCAGAAAAATACAAATGGACTTCTTAACCAACAGTCTTCCCATTTGCAAGCAACTCCTAATCACACTTTTAATTGTCAAATAAAACTGATTTGCATTTAAAAACTCTCAAAAAAATAACAAATTAAATGCAGTTTCTACAGGCAGACTTATAGTGAAAATGTAATTATTTTGTTATAGCCATAATTCATTAAGATGAATATTTAAGTCATGTCTTTGACTGATCAGTGACATGACCAACACAGTGACACTCAGTGTTAAACCTGGCTCATGTTTAGCACTGAGTTTAAAAGTTATAGAGCAGTTATAAAAGGCTTTCACGCATTCAGAAATGTATCTAAACAAGCAAAAACAAATGCTGGAGGAGATATATTATTATACAAAATGAAATTCTTGAAGCTGTTATGTTGCCATGGTGACTCGCCTCTAGTACATCTGTGGAGACCAGTTCCTGAGGACGTGATGGTGGATCAACAAACTCTTCACAGATTTTCCTCCTCCTTCCTAAAACATCTTTATCCTAAAACAGAGCTGTGCAAATATGTACAATGCATACCTTTGGCCAGAGTTCAGAATGTCAGGTTAAATCAGTTTGTTTACATCAGTATGGACACACACAGCACAGAAAAAAGACTGCTGAACAATGTCAACATGTAATACCGTTCATCATTCTTCACCTATATGACATATCCTAGTGAAACAGGATATTCACTGTAGCTGAATATCCCTTTGACTTTATCCACACTAAACTAAAAGTGATTGAAGTGTCAAAGTGATTGAAGAGGATTTTATAATAAAATGTAAATAATTAAAATAAATAAAATTACATATATA
>NW_015505645.1:1126069-1128634 GCF_001515645.1 Sinocyclocheilus grahami
TATATATATATATATATATATATATATATATATATATATATATATATATATATATAAATATGAGTTTTGCTGCAGAAGATGCATGATTGCCTCCCACAGTAACACATGTATTTTATCATTTTCTCTTATATGATGATTCTAATCTTATTTAAAAAGGTAATTTTAAAAATTGTCACTGGAATCGATGTCAAACTCACTGGAAGATGCTGCTGAAGTCCATGTCTCTCCAGCTCTCTAGAAACTGCTTGGTCGCTTGAAAACGAAATAGTAGTTCTTCACAGTCTGTTTTCACAGGTTCCCTAAAATTATCCATCCTGCCCCGTAATCACCATAAAGCTTTAATTTCTTATGTTTAAAAATGAGATAAAATAGCATTAAAAGTGTTGTTTGTGTTCTCGTCTCGCTCACATGCTGCGGATTGATAAAAGGATGTGAGCTTTCTACTGCCATCATACAGGTTAGCAGCTATTGTCAGGGGCTGGTAAACAAATTTGAAATTTGACTGTCTTTATAGTACAGCACATTCTGTACACAAATACTCTAAATGACTCTAAATTATCATGTATGTACTAATGATTCCATTAATGATTGTCAAAGAGCAATTCATAAAAATAACATTTTAAAACAATCTGACATCTGTAATACTAATTATACAGTAGATCAATTATAAGTTTTTCCGACATGCTCAAGGAAGTCGTCTTGGTAAAAGAAGCTTGAGGCTATTGATTTCAAAACAAACACGAGTATGGAGATAAACATGATGAGCATGCAGAGCTACCTGCTGGATGGTTACCCTGATAGCTCACATACATTTCAGAGATTTCTGTTTGATAAGCATGTGACATCTTGCAGACGTATGTGTGCTATCTGGGGGAAAAAAACCCAGATAGAACACATATGTCTGCAAGATGTCTATTAAAAAGCACTTCATCTGGAAAGCAGTGTACGAACCGATAAACATCTTTAAGATGTCAGTTTTACATACATTATAATTCATAAACATCTTAAAGACATGTTCTAAACAGGAAATGTCCTAGAGATGTATTGCAGATGAGCAAAAACTCTAAAAAAATACATCTCCCAGATGTAATCACACAGAGACACCTCTGAGATGTATGTGCGCTATCAAAAAAAGGTTTTTAAGATGTTTATGATTATTCAGAATGTATGTAAAGCTGACATCTTAAAGATATTTATCAGATGTTTTAACGAAGATGTTGTTAACAAACATCTTGCAGATGTACAGTATGTGTGCTATCTGGGAAAAAATAAATCCATTTCATTTTTTAGTGTTAAACACTGGCATATTTTACAGTGTTCCTGTATGAACACATGGTGCCATTTATGTGCTGTTGTTTTGTAGATCACATCTTTCACTGGGTGGAAGCTAGGGTATGGCAATGTGACAGTACCTTATTACTAAATACCTAATGTTATTGTTCTGCTAGTATGTGTATCTAAGCATTAGATTTTATGTGACAGAAGATTGACAACTGCCATTTGTCCATGCCATTGCCCATGCCAGTGACACATCAAACCTAAATGTTTTCCATTGTGCTCAAGCATTTTAAAACTACTCTTAACTTTTGAAAACCAACCACAGATTAGTTTATGGATTGCTTCTGAAGACCCTTAAGGTCTTTTCTATTTCTAAATCTATTTTGGGAGGCAGTAATGATGTTATGAGATTATTAAAGAAACAAAAAAGAAAAAAATTATATGAGGGAGTAAAGTAAAGTAATTTGGCATTTTATATTTAGGTGAATTAGGCTATTTCATTACAATGGTTATAAAATATGGAAAACAAGAAGAAACTGCTGAGAGAAAAGTTCCATTTAAAAATGGAATGCTGAGATGGCTACATTGTAGGTGTCACGGGGCTGACGAGACGAGAGGCGTGCGGATCCATGTGCAAGCTTTATTTAACAAGAGAAGTGGTCAAACACTGGCAGGGTCGATCAATGGCAAACAGGTATATGGCGGGCAAAACACAAGAATAGTCCTAGGGCTAGCGTAGGTCACTGATCGGCAGACAGAATCACAGGGGCGAGACGAGAGGGAAAAATCCAGGAAAACAGGCAAAGATCAGAAACCGAGAGAACAGGCAAGGCAAGGCAAAACAAGGAAACAGAGACTCGGAACTGGGTACAGGCTAAACAATACTCAGCGGAGAATGGTTGTTTGAGTGGGTGTTATAGAGTGATATGAAATAGCTGTGTGCAATCAGTGCAATGAATGATGGGATATGTAGTCCGGGGTGCTATGCAACAGTTTGTGTTGTGCGAGAGTCAATGTAATGGAAAGGGTGAATGAACGTAAGTCCATGGACAGGATTCTTGACAGAGCCCCCCCCCCCCCAAGGAGCGGCTTCCAGACGCTCCAAACACTATACGATCCAGGTGGGCGGTGGAGCGGAGGCGGAACAGGGGGAGGGACGGAGGGCCAAGTCCAAGGATAGGAGAGACCAGGGACTGAGGCAGAGCCGGCGGAGCAGGGAGCCAGGGTGGAGCCGGCAGTACAGGTGGAGCTGAGGACCACCACAGCAGAGCAGACGGGAACGAAGAT
>NW_015505645.1:1128821-1129215 GCF_001515645.1 Sinocyclocheilus grahami
CGGCGGAGCAGAGGACCACCACGGCGGAGCAGAGGACCACCACGGCGGAGCAGAGGACCACCACGATGGAGCAGAAGACCACCACGGCGGAGCAGAGGGAACCGGAACCCCCCCCGGTGAACCACCCGACCAGGAGACCATGGCGGAGACTGAGCAGAGAGCAGAGACAGACAACACAGACAGAACATTGGGGTTGATAGACAAGACAAAAGTTCACAAACGGCCTCCATAGCCATGACAGAACGAGCAAGGATTTCGCAGACGGCCCTTTTAACTGTGACAGGATGAGCAGAAAGTTCACTGACGGCCTCCATAGCCGTGACAGAACGAGCAAGGAGTTCGCAGATGGCCCTTATAACTGTGACAGGATGGGCAGAAAGTTCACTGACGGCCT
>NW_015505645.1:1129249-1130523 GCF_001515645.1 Sinocyclocheilus grahami
GCCTCCATAGCCGTGACAGGACAAGCAGGGAGTTCGTAAACGGCCTCTATAGCCGTGACAGGACAGACAAAGAGTTCCCAGATGACCTCTTTGGCCGGAACAGAACAGGCAGAGAGTTCATAGACGGCCTCCTTGGCCGGAACAAGACAGACAGGGAGTTTATAGGCGGCCTCCTTGGCTGGAACCGGACGAGCAGAGTTCATAGACGGCCTCCTTGGCCGGAACAGAACAGGCAAAGAGTTCATCGACAGTCTCCTTGACCGGAACAGAACAGGCAGAGAGTTCATAGACGGCCTCCTTGGCCGGAACAGAACAGGCAGAAAGTGCGTTGCTGGGTGCCACCAGCCCGCAAGGAACTGAGGCAAGTGTCGCCATCTCGGGAGGTTCTGCAGCCTGCGCCGCCACCTCTGAAGAGACTACAGTGGACACCATGGCCTCTGGGAGCACAGCAGTGGACAACGCTACCTCGGGAGGTTCTGCAGCGTAAGCCGCCACCTCTGGAGATGTTGTAGCCGGTGCTGCTGCCTCTAGCAAATCGGCGGTGGAGTACGCGGCCCAGATACACCATAAAGCAACCCCCCAAATGGGAAGTGCTGCAGACAGGGGAATGAGTTCATGAATAGAAGGGTTAGAGTGAGTGGGTTTAGGGATACCAGCGGTGCATGCAGACACCAGCGGTGCATCCCTCACACTGGATACCAGACTGGGATACCGAAGGGCTGACGAGACTCTGGACGAACAGCTGAGACATGGCGAGACTCTAGAAGATCAGCTGTGACGTAACGAGGCTCTGGCAGCTCAGCTGTAACTAGACTTGACTCATGACGATCAACTGCGACTTGACTCATGAAAATCAGCTGTGACTTGACTTGACTCGACTCATGATGATCAACTGTGACTTGACTCATGAAGATCAGTTGTGACTTGACTCGACTCATGAATATCAGCTGTGACTTGACCAGACTCATGATAATAAACTGTGACTCGATTTGACTCATGACGATCAACTGTGACTAGACTCGACTCAGGAAGATCAACTGTGACTAGACTTGACTCAGGAAGATCAGCTGTGGCTTGACTGAACTCAGGAAGAACAACTGTGACTAGACTTGATTCAGGAAGATCAGCTGTGACCTGACTTGACTCATGATAATAAACTGTGACTTGACCTGACTCATGATGATCAACCGTGACTTGACTAGATGCTGTTGTGTCCGCCATCTTGTGAGTGTGCTCCGCTGTCGCCGCCATCTTGTGAGCGTGCTCTAGTGTGG
>NW_015505645.1:1130620-1137355 GCF_001515645.1 Sinocyclocheilus grahami
GCTCCGCTGTCGCCGCCATTTTGTGAGCGTGCTCTGGTACAGCCGCCATTTCAGTCACAGACATTGTGTCGCGTTCTTCCTCTGAGACACCCACAGTAAACAAAGAGCCAACAGACAACAAAGCATAATCCATAAGGTCCCTTAAACTACAGTTACATTCTCCTCCAGGTAACCAAGATTCCATGGGTTCATCCAGTCCAAAACGGAACAGGTCTTTAAACAAAACTTCATCATACAATGGAACTTGATATGATAGCACACAGAACCGGTGAACACACTCCTCAATAGAAAGGCCTCCTTGCCGAAGATGTAGTAGCTGGGTGACTGGGTCCATACCTGGCCAGAGTCCTTTAGAAAAGCTGCTGGATCCTTGTGGGGCTGAGTATTCTGTCACGGGGCTGACGAGACGAAAGGCGTGCGGATCCATGTGCAAGCTTTATTTAACAAGAGAAGTGGTCAAACACAGGCAGGGTCGATCAATGGCAAACAGGTATATGGCGAGCAAAACACAACAATAGTCCTAGGGCTAGCGTAGGTCACTGATCGGCAGACAGAATCACAGGGGCGAGACGAGAGGGAAAAATCCAGGAAAACAGGCAAAGATCAGAAACCGAGAGAACAGGCAAGGCAAAACAAGGAAACACAGAGACTCGGATCGGGGTACAGGCTAAACAATACTCAGCAGAGAATGGTTGTTTGAGTGGGTGTTATATAGTGAGGGAGTGATATGAAACAGCTGTGTGCAATCAGTGCAGTGTGTAATCAGTGCAATGAATGATGGGATATGTAGTCCGGGGTGCTATGCAACAGTTTGTGTTGTGCGAGAGTCAATGTAATGGAAAGGGTGACCTCTGGTGGTGAATGAACGTAAGTCCATGGACAGGATTCGTGACAGTAGGTCAGAAAATGGCAGATAATATATTTAAAATTGCTACATGTTGACACAGAAATATAGATGCATATGCATGTAATGTGAATAAAGCCATGCTTATATAAAAATATTTTAAAACCATTGCAGACACTTGAAAACACACTATTTCTGTCAATAATGGTGTAAACCAATTAAATCAGGTTTAAAAATATTGAAAGGTTTGAGCTAGGGCTGCACAATTAATCAAATTTCTAATCGCAATTACAATTATGGATGCCACAATTACGTAATCGTTCAAAGCGGCAATTAATCGTTCAAAGTCCACTTATGTTATTCTGCATACTTAAGATGTGTTATCTAAAGGGTTTTTCTCATTATTTTAGTTTTAGTATAATGTTATAATACAATTCATATTTTTACTTTTTTATCATTTAAAGAAGAAACCAATCTGATGTATAGTTGACATCTGAGGCTTAATACTATAGAAAAGCACCAAAGGTTTTTCAGTTAGAGTGTTTTCAACTTGTTTATTTTCATATAAAAATATGGCATGCAGTTGCATTAAACAATAGACATCATTCAATGTAAATTGTGATAATCGTAATTAATAATCGCAATTACAATTTCAAGGGAATAATCGACAATTATGATTTTGGTCATAATCGTGCAGCCCTAGTTTGAACCCCAGTTAACATGATTTCTTGATTTGTAATTGTGAGGTGGCATATTGTAGAAAAACCTTGTAATCTTGTCTTTGAGTCAGCGATAAAACAAAAGACAAAATACATAAATTATTTCAATTGTTTATTAGGCCTAAAAAAAGTAAATACATTTGCAAACACATACAAGGTGCTTACAAAACCATTTGGAGAACCTCTTAGACTGAGAAACTTCTAACGTGGATATAAGTTCCTGCAAGAACTCGAAAAACATGGCTCTTCCAATAACACCATCAAAGTAAAATACAAACTAAAGGTCCCGGAGAACAAGCAACTTCAAAATAGTGCCTTATATTGTTCCAGAGTGTTCCCCTAGTGTGGAAACGTGAGAAACCCCTTTTCATTATTCAGCAAAACTCCCCTAAAGACAGTTTGAGTAACTCTGAGATATAACAGTGAATTACACAAATTAGTTTATGATAACTACAGAGAGGGCTAATAGTTACTGCCATAAACAGCAGTTTACAGCAGAAACCTAAAGATACTGATACAGCACAACATCCTAAATGATGCTGATCAGTGAGATAATGGCAGTGGGATAATGATCATATAGATAGATAGATATATAGAACTAATTACTGATACAATAGATTGAACTAGTTACAAAGTACAGTTGCTAGCCATGCTTGCAGCGGCACCCACAGCGGCTCCCACAGCCCCTACCACGGCTTGACCTGCCAAAGAGATTCCAGCAGCACCTGATGACATACATTCAGTTGTCAGTTGAAAGAGTTTGTGCATTTGCCTCCTGCATAAATCACTGTTGTTAAACTGGTTAACCGTTTTTTCTGATATGTGACTCACCTGCGGCTTGTAGAGCTGCCACCACGGATCCAGCTGCGATGCCTCCTCCGTTAGCCACAGCGGCAGCTGACATCATAGAGGCGGCATAAGAACCTGCAGCAATCCCACCTGCGGTGAAACCAGCCAATCCAAGAATAGCTGGAGCTGCAACAACTGTTGCGACTATATTTATATAAGCAGGTTAGTTCAGGTGGATCACTGGCACATATTACTGTATACAGAACATTTCAATAGAATTAAAATCATTTATATATTTAACTAAAACATTTGATATCTTCTTGATTTAGACAAAATAACACCGCGCCGAAATGTATTTCATTTTTACCTGCTCCTACACCAGCTCCAATAAGCGTGACTAGGGAAAAGAAAAGAAAAACAAGTAAACTGTTTGTCAGTTGTTGAGAAACAAACATTTAAAATTCTACAGTTTTGTTATAATATAACCTGGATCCATCTTAAGTCGACTTTACTCAAACTCAGGATGCTCTTGCTTTGCACTGAAGCTCTAGCATGTGAGAACTTGCCTTAATAACGTAGTGGGCGGATACTTTTTAAGAAAGGAAACCGAAACTAAAATCGCAAAATAGAGCGGAACGTTGCAGGAGGGCAGACAGTTCAAGCCGAGCACGCCTAGTGTTCTGAGTCATCGTTGTTTGCTTGCTGCGTAGCCTATAGCGACCATTCTATGTAGCTAGTTGAATTACAAAGACAATACAGCCACTGGACAACTAAGTCCTCCTGGGACGTTCGTATTTACGAGTTGACAAGTCGTAAGTACGACGCCAGGTGTGTTCAAGTCACTTTGCTCGGAACAAGATGTCGAACTTTTTTATATAAAATTCAATGATTTTTTAAAAACTCTAGCCCTCATTTACAAAATGATCAATAAAAAATGTGCATCATTGTGTTTTTGCTTTTTCCTGTCATAATATATTCTATGGTAATTATACAATAATATAATATTTGATTAATTTCAACAAATTTACCGCTGCATATTTCTAGTCTTTGGCTGCATGCCACATGTTTTCTCACTGACACGCCCCCAACTCGGAGTTTAAAGAAAATTTCGAGTTTCCCACTCGTAAGAACGACTTTGTGGTGGCATTCATTGTGGTGGCATTCATGTGTGTTCAACTCGTAAATTATCTCCAAATGACTACAGCCCCATTGACTCCCTCTGCCAATGCATTGATGAAATTAACAGTTTGTAATGTGGTGTTTGGGTTGTGTCATGTTCATGTTTTTCATGTCTTTTATTTTGCATTGTTTCACCCTGTTAGTGTCATGCTTCCCTTGCCTTCATGTATTCATGCCATTGGTTCCTCTGTTCATTGTGTCATGTTCTGATTGGTTGTCTTAGTCATGTGTCTTGTTTCCCATTGGTTTGTTCTTGTCTTGTGACCCTCTTGTCTGCTATAAGTAGCCATCATGTTGCCATTGTCTCTTGTCGTGTATTGATGTTGTAACCTGCTGTTGGTGAGTCTAGTCTGTTGTCAAGTCTGTTCATGGCATGGCATGGCATGGCATGGGATGAAGTTCTCAAGGTGAATGCATACCTTGACTTTAGGGGTCAAACAACTAAAAATCAAGTCAGGAATCTTGGTGTGATTCTGGAGACAGGCCTTAGTTTCAGTAGTCATGTCAAAGCAGTAACTAAATCCGCATACTATCATCTCAAAAACATTGCAAGAATTAGATGTTTTGTTTCCAGTCAAGACTTGGAGAAACTGGTTCATGCCTTTATCACCAGCAGGGTAGACTATTGTAATGGTCTCCTCACCGGCCTTCCCAAGAAGACCATTAGACAGCTGCAGCTCATCCAGAACGCTGCTGCCAGAATTCTGACTAGAACCAGAAAATCTGAGCATATTACACCAGTCCTAATTTTTTTAAATATATAATGCTATATAAATAAACAAGCCTTGCCTTGCCTTGCCTAAATACAATCTATCCGACATGACTTGAACGCACCAACAGTTGACAGAAGCCTTACCAAAGACTTGGTAGTGTTATCTGCTGATCAGATTGCAGTATTTCAGGCGATGACATGGCGGATTGTAAATGTTTAAAATAGCCACATACTGTATCCACAGAAATACACAATAAATGTGTAAAGTGCATAAAGCCAGGAAAAAAAGAACAAAGTGCATCCCTCATTTTTTAATAGGATGCAAATATCAGCATTATGACAATGGTGCAAACTTCTTTAAATGACTAGACAGTTAATTAAGTCAAGTCACCTTTATTTTGTAATGCTTTATAAAATAGAGATCGTTTCAAATCAGCCTCAAAGTATTAAAAAGGAAAGTAACAGAATCAGTAATACCAACTTCAAATATAAGACAAATCCAAATTCTGCTGTAAAGATTAAATTATGGTATTCAAGCACACAAATCATTTTAATTACGATTTCTTGCATTCATACTGAAAATGTTTTAATTGTTTAGTAAAAAAGTGATCTTCAGTCACATTACATGCACATTCTACTTGTACAAGCATAAAATTAACATGCACATACAAAGTGCTCACACAAATACATTGTTATCAGTTATTAACAGAGGACCTTATTTTGGCATAAGCTCTTTGGTCTCCTGGAAATTTATCATATCTGTCTCCTCCTCTTCTTCATCTCCATTTCCATTTCCATCTCCATCTCCATCTCCATTTCCATCTCCATCTCCATCTCCATCTCCATCTCCATCAATCTTGGAATGAGAACGCAAATCTGCAGCTCCACCTATTACAGCACCTGCTGCTCCACCTACAGATGCCACGACTGCTGTCGCACCTGCAGTCAGTCCAGCAGCACCTGACCAGGAAGAACAAGCTTTGCATCACCAACATTTGTAAAACATTCTCGAACATTTTGGGAATGACATGGGGGTTCAGAAAATGATGAACCTTTTTATGTTTTTTTGGTGAACTATTCCTTTAAAATGGAAAATGGACATAGGCACATTAACTTTTAATAAACAATACCTGCAGATTGGAGGAGAGCAACCAAACTTCCTGCAGCCACACCGCCCCCATTGGCAATGGCTGCTGAAGACATCATGCTGGCAGCAATAGAACTTGCTGCTATACCAGCAGAGGTGAATCCAGCCATGGTGAGCGCCACCGGGGCCAACGCAACCGTACCGACTAATGGACACAAATACAAATAATTATCTTGTGTACAACTGATGTGCTTTCATTTAAAGAAAAAAATCATCAGAACACCGTTACCTGCCCCTACTGTGACCCCGATTATGGTGAACAGTCCTGAAAATGGATAAAACTGATCAAATCACTGCAGAAATTATTTACAAATTAAGGGTTGCAAAATTCGGAGTATTTTCAAGACTGGAAAAATTCCATGGGAATTAACGGGAATATCTTGGAATTAATGGGAATAAACTGGGAATTAGCAAAATGGCAGGAACAGGGAACTTAAATGTAGTTGAAAATTGAATGCAGATTTAATGCAGTTTCAGCTGAATTTCAACCCTGCACATTCCTCAATCACATGCACACAGCACACTTACTGCAGGCCACACACCCTACATGCACTGTGCATTCATCCATAACATGCACAGATCATTTCTTGAGTCCTGCACACAAAAGATTGGACTAAATAGCAAGATTGGACTAAATGATTGATGTCAAAATGTCCATCTTGGTGAGTATTCACGTAAATTACATAAATATTACATACATTTATGTTTAAATCTTCCTTGTGCTTTGTGTAAGCTATTGCGCAGCAGAATTATAGCATTGTAAAAACAAGTACATTGACTGAGAAAACATTTAGGTGAGAAAAAAACTCAAAAAATTACCCTCCCCCACACACAATCCCCCCTAATCACCTAAGGGGGGAATTCCCCCCATTTTTCAGGCTTCCATTCAAGTTACTTGGGTAAATATATTTGATCTATATTCAGTTTTATACGGTGGCCGAGAGAGCTCAACGCGCTGCAACTTAAGAAAACACATGCAAATTGAAAAAACACCAGCAAATTAAGAAAACATCTTCATCAGTTTGACAACACACGCGTTGCAAATCCTCACAACACATGCAAACGAAGAAACGCGCTGCAAATAGCACGGACCACAACGGAAATGTTTCATGGGGACCCAAAAAAGTGACGGACCCGGCTGGGATTTGTTTTGTGCAGTGGCTTTTTACAAATTTTTTTTTTTTTTGAGGTTCTGCTAGTGATTCCTTATTTTTATTTAAATTTTTTTATTGAAGATATAACATTCACAGGGGATACAGTCATAGCAATAAATTACATACACAACCAGAATACAAAACAATAAATACATAAAGAATAATAAAAATGAAATATAAACAGAACAAAA
>NW_015505645.1:1137794-1148747 GCF_001515645.1 Sinocyclocheilus grahami
TTGTTAAAACCAGGTCAAAATAAATTGCAGATTGACAGTAAGAATAATATTGAAAATTATTATTTAATCAGGGCCTTTCAGTAGGCTAATGAAAGAAAGGACAATGGAATACAAATACAACGTGCAAACTTCAGTCAACTTGTTTTTTCTTAGAAGACCTCTTATTTGCTTTTGAATGGTAAATTCGTCTGGTCATTTACTATTTTGAACACGCCATTAGCTTATTTTATGCCGTTTTGCAGTGCAAATACAAAACATATTTCTTCTTCAAAATACAACCTCTAACTCACAAATAATGCTATTTGAACAACACATTTCTAAAGTATTGTTTTGAATCATAATGATTTCATTTTCTGATCGAGCATTGTGTCTATTTGAAATATAGCAAAAAAAAATTGACCCGCAGCCGAAACCGCGCTTTTGCCTCATGCTATATGACACCGGCATATATCTCATATTCCCAGTAAGGATAAAATCTTAGCATGTTCACCAGAAGCAAACGTTTGCGCTACTTACCGCGTTTCATGATCTAAATGCTCGTACAGAACGAGAAGGGTGTTTTTATACACACGGATATGTGCCGCTGTGAAGTAATGACGTAACAAAACCGAAACTTACTCCCGGAGCGGGAAATCACATGCCGTCTGACTCCTTCATCCGGGGAATACAAGCTGGTCTGAATGGGAGTATTTCTGCTCTAGCAGCACCCTGACAAACTGCTGTTGTGTGGAAATAGAGGTGACTGTCTTTGTCTTCTTGAACATGTTTACCTTGATATAGCTATCCATTTACATTTTTAGAAATAATAAGACATGTCAACTGAGAAATATGTTAGCATTCCTTGTCATCCTAATGGTGACTGTCACACTGTCACAACCCTGTAACGGGCGTTTATTGTGCTAGTGTGAACTGACCTCCTTTCTGATACAGGCAGTCAGCTGATCAGATAAATAATAATCAGACTGTAACAGCTTTCCACTAAGCCGCCGGTATTGGTAATAGGAGTGAACAAGTAGCCTATGTGACGCTTAGAAATCGAGTCCATGCTAAACAAATGGAAGATGCAAACAGTGTCTTTCTTTATCGTGCTCCAATGAATAAAATGAAATGAAGGCGAGAGCAGGCGGCTGCAGTGAGGGGAGGAGTGAAATAAGAGCAGTCAAGACGGACAGTTCTGACCTCTCGAAGTGAACTGATACCAACGAGATCAAAGACAGATATCGTGTGATTCTCACTCATGTGCTGTGCTGCTGATTAACATGATACTATTTCAGTTCTGTTGCCTTTATATAAAAAAGTTAATATGATGAACAAGACACTCAAAGTGCTTGCTTTTTAAATCCATACGAAAGGAGTATTTAGCATTCATTTGTACTCTAATACAAACATGCATTTAAGATTTTTATGGAAATATGACAACAACCACATATCTCCCACAGAGATCGCACTGTCATAGTGTTTGGGAATATTCATGCATAATTTAAATACTTAAATCACGTGAAACCAGATAAAGAAATACAATATTTTAGAAGAGAACGCAGCATCACAGGTTGTCTGAACCAATGAGTATTAAGCTGTGTCACTCGTCAGTCAGTTGTCAATCCGACACAGCAGCCTCGCCGTCGCGAGTTTTTTACTATACCAATACACACCTGTTCAGTGTTGCCAACTGCTTTCAATTGAAAGTAGCTAAAACTGGTAGCTAAATGTCACTAGATGACATCACATGGGGGAAGCCGTGGCCTAATGGTTAGAGAGTCGGACTCATAACCCAAAAGTTGTGGGTTCGAGTCTCTTACCGGCAGGGATTGTAGGTGGGGGGAGTGAATGTACAGCACTCTCTTCCACCTTCAATACCCCGACTGAGGTGCCCTTGAGCAAGGCACCGAACCCCCAACTGCTCCCCGGGCGCCACAGCAACAAACAAAAAAAAGGCTGCCCACTGCTCCAGGTGTGTGTTCACGGTGTGTGTGTGTGTGTGTGTGCACTTTGGTTGGGTTAAATGCAGAGCACTAATTCCGAGTATGGGTCACCATACTTGGCCACATGTCACGTCACTTTCACAATGGCTTTATATAGATTTATATAGAATCTTTATATAGATTCACTTATCTATATAAAGATGAACGTAGATCAGTGGGCAAGATGAGAACTTAGATAAGGTTTGTCCAAGCAGTTGCTATATTTGTCCCTAAACCTTTGAAAAAAGTCTCAAAAGGGGTGGGGAAGTCACTAAATCTAGCTACAAAGTAGCTAAATTGGCAACACTGCACCTGTTGTCTCATTAACCAATTGCCCTTATATACCATGCCAGAGCTCCAACCAATGGACAAATATAAAATTGCATGAAAATAGCTCTAAGTATTGTATTTAGCAGTCATATGTTCCTTTTTGATTGGACTTAATTGAACCAGCAAGTTTTTATGTAGCCAAAACAATAATGACACTCAAGAACATTTGAAAATAAGTTTTCTATAAGCTATTAAATTACATTTTAAACATTTGTTCTAGACTCCTTTTCACACTTATTTAAAAAAAAAACAGCCTACTGTGAAGATTTGTTTTCTTCTTAAACCAACACTCTTAAAAATTAAGGTCATTTATTGGCATCTATAGTTCCTTGTAGAAACTTTAATATCCCTGTAACCTTCAATTTCACAAAAGGTTCTTTATAGAGGAAAATGGTTCCTCAGACTATTAAAATGTTCTTCTAAAATGGCTTATATGAGATCACGGGAAAAACCCCACCTGAAGAGGTTTTTAGCAGCAAAGCCATAGAATAACTGTTTTTGGTTCCCCAAAGAACCTGTTAATGAGTTCTTAAAAAGGCCATTTCTTTCATTGTGTGAAGAACAATTTAATTATCTCAAGAAACATTTTCCACTGTAAAGAACCTTTTGTGCATTGGAAAAATTCCATGGATGTTAAAAGTTCTTAGATGTCAATAAAGACTTATTTTAAAGATTCTATTTGGTTGTACTATACCCTTCTGGTCAACTTCAAAACTCTGTATTGAAACTTATTTTATCCATGATTAATCACGTTTGTGCTATTCATCATTTGTAAGTCAGTGTGGATTATAAAGTGTCTGTAAAGTAATTGTCAATGTAACATGTAAAAGAATGCAAAAATTATAGATTTTAATAAATAATACTTTAGGAATGATGGAAGTTTTTAAATTTGCATTGATTGATCTTACACAAATACATTTATCATACATATATCTTTTTAACATTTTATATCTTTTGAATGTAATCATTAATCAGTAAGTATTCAATGATCAAGGTATTGTGTAGTCTAGAGAGTAAATGTTTTTTTGTGTAACTTTTAAGGGGTCACTCAGCTAGTGTGAATTTGCCAGGTGTGTGCATATGTGTCCGTCTTGACATGTTTTTATGAACGTTAGCAATATGCATCAGATATGACATGGTGTGATGGAGGCGACTCTCCAGGGAGCCTCCTGGTTGGTCGAAGCTGAGGAACCAAGGGATTTCGGTCACCTTGAAATTTATTTTTATAAGCTACTGTGACCCTGTTTGTTCATCTCTTTGCTCACAGACAGCAAGCTGTGTGTAAACCAGATCATTTTCTGCAGAAAATTTAAGCAAGACAAAGACAAAACTCTGTTTGGTTTTTCATTCTCAGGCTTCACAATTATTTTATTACTTTATTAAATCAGAATTCCGGCGACAGAATTCAAATTTCTAGTCACATTATTAGCTACATGAATTTACTACATGGATTCGTTTTAAAGTAGTCACATTTTCGCAATCTATGAAAAACAGTATGAATAATTCAAAAAAAAAAAAAAGCTGTAGAATCATGCATAATTTTAGTTACAAAGTGCCAAATGAAAAATCACAGATTTTTCAATATCTCTAAAGTTTTGGGTGCTTACATTCTTATTTTCAAAATGTTATAAATGGTTTCAAATCAAGCTACACACAATTACTTTAAACACACAGTGGCTGCTGCTAAACTCCTTTCATGGTAGCCGGCTGTGAACAGAAGCTCTTTGGACTCCAGTACATTTCTCATTTCCTCATCCTCTTCAAGAAACCAAATGCTCCACTTACTAGAGCTCCTGCAGCACCGCCCACAGATGCCACGCCAGCTGTTGCTGTTGCAGACATACCAGCAGCACCTGAAAAAATTCAAATTAAAATTAAAAAAAGCTTTATTGTCTATCCCCAATGGGGTAGAAAATTGTCTTTAGACAAAGGCTCAAACAACAACACAAATAATAAATCACAACTAAAGTTAACAATACATACATCACTTCAAAAAACAATAACCTTTAAGATCCTATTTAAAATACCAATGGCAGTTGGGATAAAGGTCTTCTTATACTTGGCATTTTTCACCAAAGGCACTTTATCCTGTCTGCCGGATGGATGTAACTGAAAAGAACTATGCAGGGGATGGGAAGAGTCTCCCACAATAACAGAGACTTTCCTTTTTAATGCCACAGTATCCACTGTATTTCTGATGGGCCTACTGTGTTTTGAATTATGGGTGGCACTTGGGGAACTTTCATTCAAAAAGACTGAAATTAATCATTTCAAATCATAAGGTTCTACAAATAAAGCTTATCCGTCTGTTTGACTGAATGAGCTGTCGATTTTCCTTCATGTTTTATTTTCAGACATCATGAGAACAACGTAACGCTTGGTCTTTTAACGTGACATGTTATAAGAATATCTATGGCAAGAGCTCTTTTCAGTCGCTGCATTCTTTTCCTCATGATCATTTTCTTTTTTTTCCTTTTGCATTCCACTGTAATAGTATGAAAAAGGAAAGGAAAGGAAAACATGTACTGCCCATTTGTGGCCTGTTCTCCAGATTTAATTTACGATATATCCCAATTCACTGGAAGAGACGAAGAATCTCTGGTTTTTCTCCTCACGTCTCTATCCAGGTTTGTTTGTTTTCACAGGTAAATACAATTTATTATCTGCCAAAATGATGAAAATCACTTTGAAATAGTATCACACAATGCTAAGGTTAATTAACATTTTTGATTAAGGCAACATATATTACATAATACAAATATTACAGTGATATTTCACCCGTCCATTACTGTGGAAGGGATCGGGCTTTTGGGGTTATTCATGGTCTGTTGAACATACCTTGTTTATGCTTTTATGTAATTTTAATGTTCGATGGTTGAAGTGTGAGTAGAATAATGTCATCTCATTGTACCCAGTAAAAGGAAAAAAAAAACCTTTTTCCGTTCATAAAGCAAGCCTTTTACTAATTGCTTACAGCTTAACAGAAGTTACACCCATAATTCGTGAAAAAGGGTCATGGGGCATAGGAATAAGGTGGATAGAGATCAGTGAGAGGTACTTGTCAGAACACAAAAAGCCTTATAACAGCAATAACTGAATCAGAATGACACTGAGAACAGGTGCACCCAGCCCAGTGATGTCATACAAGTTCATACGTGCATCTTAGAATAAAAACCGTTCCATTTACATGACTCAGGTACTACTGTTCCATGACAATTCAGTTACACCTGTAGCTTATTAGACTAACTAATTTCAGTACAGGTTTGTTACATTGTTTTGCTCTTAAGGCATTTATACTCTTATTAGAAAATACCTGCAGATTGGAGGAGAGCGACCAAACTTCCCGCAGCCACACCCCCACCGCTGGTGATGGCTGCTGAGGACATCATGCCAGCAGCCGTAGAACCTGCCGTGATACCGGCGGCGGTGAACCCAGCCACGCTGAGCGCAACGGGGGCCAAAAGTACTGCACCAGCTAATCAACAGGAAAAGAAACTGTTCAAAGCATTTCAGTGAAAAATTGTCATTTGTCATTTCAATTACTACATTAACAAGCATTTCTCTGTTAAATGAGTTATTCACCCAAATATGAAAATTTGCTGAAAATGTACTCACCCTTAGGACATCCAAGATATGGATGAGTTTATTTCTTCACCAGAACAGATTTGGAGAAATTTAGCTTTACATGCCTCGCTCACCCATGAATCCTCTGCAGTGAATGGGTGCCGTCAAAATGAGAGTCCAAACAGATGATTACAAAAAAATAAATAAAAATCACAATAATCGACACTACTTCAGTCCATCAGCTAATGTGTGAAGTGAAAAGCTGCATTTTTGCAAGAAACAAACGTAAGAATGTTTGTAAGAAACTTTTAAATGTCTAAAAAAAAAGTCCATAATCCTGCTTTCTCCAGTGAAAAAGTCCAACCCCTGTTGTCCTCTCACATCAAAATCCACCAACAGATTTGTTTCGATCGGTTTTCGCTTGTAAATGGTGCTTGATCTGTGCAGATTTCTCTGCTGATTCAGACTAGGCAATTTTTTCCATTTTTCACTGGATAAGGCAATATTATGAATAGAGGACTGCTAATTTACACGGCAATAACAGATTGAAAAAAAATTCTTTATAATAGAATCGTTTATTACAAACATGCAGCTTGTGGTTTACTTGCATAACAGTTTTATAGTTTATATCAGCTGACTGAACTCATTCTGACGCTCTTCATTTTTTCCCCCTAAAGGTTGATGTCATGCTACATTTCTCCAAATCTGTTCCGATGAAAAAAAAAAAAACTCCTCTACATCTTGGATGGCCTGAGGGCGAGTACATTTTCATTTTTGGGTTAACTATTCTTTTAATCTTGCTCAAACACATTTAAACGGGCCTATATTATTTGCTGGTCTTTGCGTACACTTACCAGCAGTCCCAGCTGTAATCCCAATGAATTGACCTGAAAATTAAAATAAAAAGTATTTAAAAACAAACGACGAAACACAGAGGAGATATATTTGCTTTGTGCCGTTTATGGAAATTGGGTACTCACCCCACGACATGTTCGGTTTACATTAAACTACAGAGCGAGAACAGCCTACTTCCTTCTTCTTCTTCTTCTTTTGTGTTTAATGGCGGTTGGCAAAGCACATCTGAAAGATGTTTTATCATTTCATAACATATTTCGTCTTTTCCTGGCGATGTATGTTTCACCCCGTGTAACACCTGCTTCAGTTCATACATTGTAAAATCTGTATCCAATGTGCATCCAGATAGCACTTTTCGAACCAACACATTAGGATTCTCTTTCAAAATGTGTTCCCTCTGTACTTTCATACTTTCCGAAACATTATTATTACTATGAACCTTAACGAATGCTTCTGCTAATTCCTCTGCCTTTTCTTCATTAGTCATTATATATTTACCCTCTTTTATTAAAACTGGAATGCTTTTATACATCTGTTTCCCACCCATCTTCCTAACCATATTCCACATACTTCCTTCTTCTTCTTCTCTCGAGTTTATGGCGGATTGGCAAACCCAGCCTACTTTCGACAGTATTTTCTTCTTCTTGTACCGTTTAATGGCTGTTGACAAGCCAATTTATGCTGTATTTCCGCCACCAACTGGACTGGAGTGTGAAGCATCAGCCGTTAGGGGAGATGTTTGCTTAACTCCCCCAACAGCTCTTTAATTAATGTAATGTAAATTCCATATCAGGATGGTCATTAGAAGGCCTTTTCTCCATCATAATATTTGAATGATCCTTTTTACTTGGTTTTCTATTTATTTTCATTTCTTCTGTTATGTTATCATTACGGTGTATTCAAACACCTCTGCTATAATTTCTGCCTTTTCTACATTAGTCGCACTATTTCCTCATTACTCAGAATAGTATTGTGAGTCTGATCCTGTCTGATCCTATTGTGTGTGTATATATATATATATATATATATATATATATATATATATATTTATTACATTTTATATTATCATCTCCCACATGGATCTGCATTTTCTATAATGTATTTCTATAATAAAAAATACATATCTGATATGACTTAATACATAATTATCATCAAATAAACAATATAATTCATATTCGCAAGGATTAAAGATTAAACGGAAAAAAAGAAAAATGATTGCACAACCATCAATTAAGTGGCGATATGCACTAAGCATGTAAACGACCATTGAACAAAAGAAGAAGAAAGAAACAGCATGGCATGCTTTTTCTTAGTGTCCGTTTCCATAGTGACTCGTCGATTCATCACTCTGTTGAGAATGTCTTGAGTCTTAACCAGGAACATACTCTGAGTTGAATGAACTTACTCCCGGACGCGTTTCTGGAACCACATACCTCGAGTAAGCAAGGTTTGGGGTTAATCAACCGATAGTTCAGGGTTTAGTTGATGGTAAGTTAACCGTGCTTTCTGGAATACACCCCAGGTCTCTTGTATACATATAACATGAGGTTTATATTCCTTATCTTCTATTACCCTTTTAGACTCTTGCCCATTTGTCATTAAAGTCCTTGCATTCCACTGTAGGCTAATACTAATAATACCATTAAGAGTATTATTAACTACTTGACCCTTAAGTTTTTAATTTCTTGTTCCAGAGTAATTCCTGGTCCCTCTTCCATCTGTTTCACATTTTTAACTGCCATCATATCATAAGCATATGAAATTCCCTCTTGCATCCTAACGTTCTGAATTTTGCACCACGCATCCCCCAAAGCCAGCACTGACCGTGACTGGCCTATCCAGATAAGCGCTGAGAAAAGTAACAAGCTCCACCTGACAACGCCATTTATTTGTTGCTTCAGCAGCAGTTTGGGATAAAAAAATCTACATTTGTGTTTGTGTAAATAAATAATACAAAAACACTTGAACGAGTTGTGTTCAACCAAGTCTCAGCATTTCTCACACAGAACAACCTCCTGGACAGCAACCAATCTGGCTTCAGAAGTAGACATTCGACTGAGACTGCCTTGCTTTCAGCTGTTGAAGCCCTAAGACTGGCAAAAGCGGCTTCCAGATCTTCTATACTTATTTTGCTGGATCTGTCTGCTGCTTTTGATACGGTGAACCACCAGATTCTCCTGTCAACCCTATTGGAAAATGGCATCTCAGGAACCAGTGGTTTGAGTCTTACCTCTCAGATAGGTCCTTCAAGGTATCTTGGAGAGGTGAGACCTGCGCAGATCAATCCTTAACCATCTTCAAGAAAAAGAAACGACTAAAAACACATTTGTTCCACCTTTATTTGACCCTCTAACACTTTCTATTCTATTTTAATTATACTTTATCTATATTTATCTTTTTTTTTATTAAAAAAAACCAACAAACACTAGCTTTCTATTTTTTTCTATTTTATCTACTTGTTTTTCTTTGTGTATGTATATAATATATATATACACAGTATATATATATATACCATGCTACGTGTACTGCGTTAGGCTAACCGAGACTTGTTATTGTTGCTCTTTTGTTAGTTTTGATTGCTTTTATTGTCCTCATTTGTAAGTCGCTTTGGATAAAAGCATCTGCTAAATGACTAAATGTAAATGTAATACGTAAATACATAAGTATGTAGAATGGAAATCACCACGACATTGTGCCGCAGTCTCAAGCACTATGGGTCTGAATAATTAATAATAATTATCCTGTTTTAACTCTTTAGTGTGAATTTAAATGTAGGACTTTTCATATTATATATAAAATGTGTACTTGAGAGAGTTGTACCTTTTTTTTGCATTCCCCCCCATTTATTTTTCTAAAGAAGAACCCGCAACCTTCGGGTTAGAAGTCCTACTCTAACCATTAGGCCATGACTGCCCCATAAAAAATAGCAGAAAGATAAATCATACAGAGGCACTACCGCTGTAATCACTGCAAAGAGTCATTCTTGAGAAGTGGGACAAAACAGGGTGCAAAATTGAAAAAATAAAACCTTGTACTCAGACAAATGAAACTACATTTATGTATCTTATATGTACTGTTAGAAAACACTCTCTGTCTTTCTGTTGAGTCCAGATATGTCTTACCCCTCCTTTTTCTCCCTCTCTCTCATTCTTATATATACAACGCATTCTTTCTGAATCCCTCCTTCTGTATCCATCTCTCTCTCTTGATATTATGTTTTAAATATGTCTTACTTATATGCGAAGTATGCATGCTTAAATGTATACATTAGCTTCTCTTGGTTCAAATGTCCCAAATAAGGACATGAATGTTAGGACTACAAGGGTAAAGGAGTTCGTGATGAAACCATGAGGACAGTTCAGCATTCTTCGCAAAAGTCTATTCCTAATATGTCCATGTTTTTCTGTACATGTGGCTATTTTATATAAACACATGTTCTTGGCCAAAGATCCTACGTGTATGTTATTCATATCCTCATTGGTTAAGAGGATGAAACTCCCCTCGACATATGCCTATATAATATCTGTATTTCTATGAATAAATTGAAGTATTGAGGATACATTTGACTGTGTGTTTTCTTACTTCCCGGCCGTCTACACTTTAAGTAACTGAGAATTCTTCAAGGTGGCAAAGAGAATTTACTGAGGGACCAAATTGTTATTCTTTATTAACATGTACTAAGCTACTGAGCTATGCTTTGATACAACCTCCCAACTATTATCTTTTTTAACAAAATTTACTTTTTTTACCTTGGACTGTGTAATATAATTTCATAAGCATTCAAGCATTCAAGATGTTTTTAACATTTCAAAACACATTCTCGTGTTAGCAGACAGATTACACTTTCACATGTGACCAACAATTCCACAACAAATATAAAATATCATAATATGGAGGTGAACACGGAGGTGACCGAACTTACGGAGTTGACACATCTGATGGTGGTGACGAAAACCTGAATTTGTAATAATTTTAACTATCAAATACGTTGAATCAGTCAATTACTGTATTAAAACAAACAACAAACAGTGAGTATGTTATTGTTTATAAAGCTTTTATTCAAGAGTCACATTTAAGTATTTTGATATATCACTGGAACACAAAATCTTATGGTGGTGACATCTGACGGTGTTGACAAATTTGGCATTTCTTTCACAAAACCAATGGAGTTCATGTAGTAGCCATTTTATTTTTTTCTGTTGATGCTAGATGCTAATGGAACCTGCTTCAGGAGAATACAATT
>NW_015505645.1:1150233-1178622 GCF_001515645.1 Sinocyclocheilus grahami
ATATTCCCTGATTTTATTACATTTTATTGAATGTCTGACGGTGTTGACAAAAAGTGGAGACGCAACTTTAAAATCTTTAAAACATTGCTTTGATAGGAGATAAAGCAAGCTCTTTATCATCATTAAACAACATTTTTATCCATTTTATTGCATATGAATGCTTGAACCCTTCTCTGTGGACACACTGTTTTAGATGTCGTGAGAGGACATTAAGAAACACAGATTTGGTATAATAATGAGAAAATTAAATTGAAGGTGATAATTGTGTTAAATACATTCTATTATTAATCCCTCGTGACATTTACAATTGAAAATATTTTTATTTTTTAAAGCTAATAGCAGTTACCATTGCTGGACCTGTTTTGTCCCACGTCTCAAGAATGACTGTGGTACATAGAAGAGACCAAATAAAAAGTGGGAAAATAGCTGTTATTATTTAAAATAACTACTAATTATTATTATTACTTAAAAAAGAAAAAAATCTTGCATTTCTTTCTTTAACCAAAACGTATTCGTTTTATTATTATTATTTGTTGAAATATTATTCTGCAAATGCTTCGGCCATACACTGTAGCTTTACTCTGCAGTTAAGCAGTGACTAGAGCAAGCTCACACTGCCCCCTGCCGACAGATACAGCACATCACGAGTTATTTGCTGCTCAGAGGGTCAACAGGAAGTACTACTTGTGTCTCAAGCGGAAAAGGATGTGGCATTAACGACAACTGCAACCCGTATGGCGTCCCAACAACGTAAGCGATAATACAAGTCCTTCTCCCACTATGCGCTGGCTCTTCGATCACAGTGACAAACGCGGTGAGTGTTTTATCTCGCATCTAGCGCGAAGTGGGCGTGCACGCTCTCAGTTCGTTTAGCGCGAGGCCTTCCTGCGGTGCACGCGACGCGACTCCAGACGAGTTTGTGCAAAAAGCCGCGTCGAATGTGCCGCTAACTATATATGCACATTTTGGGAGGTGGTGTCGAACGCTTGTTGTTGATAAAAGTGTGTTTAATTCGGTCTGGTGAGCGCGTGAGATACACGCAGGCTGGTTGGTAAAGGCCCCCTGGTGGTCGCGGAAGCGTGTGGTGGTGTGTTTGTTTTGTGAGGCTTTTCTAACGCAGTGCTTTGCTTAAACGACGAATGTATCTTTAGCACACGCTCAAACTGTTTCTAACAGCTGCCTTCTCTGTTCAGAGGGAGTCGATGAATGTGTGAGCTGCTGAGGGCCGCACGCGCTAGCTGTCGGTGCACGTGAGCCGATCTGGAGCCAAAATAAAAACACCAGTCTACTCTGAAGCTGTAGCTATTTTGTATATTTCGGCACATACCTCGATGTAGATTTCTTGAAGTTGCTCTAAGTTTATTGGCATTTAAAATAAACAGAATACTTAATTTCAAGCCATAATGCACTCTCTGAAGCTTAATTCAATTTTATATAAATGTTTTTAACCTTTATACACACACACACATGCATATATATATATATATATTCGTTTTGGGAGAACTAGCCCTTTAATGTAATCAATCCAACTCATTTTTGTCAAAATGGTCCACATTAGAAGATAATGCAGTGTTAAAGATGCATTTATAACAATGACCTGTTTTACTCTTTCAGAGCAAACCGTACAGTGCAGGCATTCATGGATATAGTTGGTGGTCCATTCAATCATCTGGTTCCCAGTGACCAGTTGGATGATTCCTTACTGCTCGGACAGAACTTGGAATGTGAAGCTAGTGAGGAGTTTGAAGCAGGTCAAGGCCGACCCGAAGATTCACTGAAGAACATGCTCAGTGACAAAGATCCCATGTTTGGATCTGCTATTGCCCAGTTTCATCTCTTAGAAAACGAAGATGTCAGTTTTAAGCTTGGGAGCTCAACAGGTACAGCAGTTGCTTTTGAAGTCTGCGTTTTGAGTTAGAAGAAGGTTTGTAGTTTAACTACTTTGTGTGTTTTGCAGATGCAGATCATGACATGACAGCAGCAGGTGTTAGTCAGAGTCCATCTGATGGACAACACAGTCAGTCTAGCTTCTCGCAGGGCAGAAGACATGCAGGTCATTTACAGAGAAGACAAACAGGTACACATAACAAAATGGACGACTGGATTGCTTTGAATCTTCTGAATCAGCTTGCAGTAAAGTTTCAGAAGTAACCCCAATTAATTCACTGATTGTTTCCAGCTGTCCAACGACTTGTTTTACTCTTTGTAAATATAACTTAGTTTTTTTTAAAAGCAATTTACAAGTTAAATCAATTTCTTACAATAAAATAAAAATACTATTTTAAATGTCAACTTGTCAATTTATTTATATATATATATATATGCATGCAATCGGTGCATCTCTACTTTTCACTGTATAAGATGCTGCAAGTGACTTGTGCTGTTTGCCCAAAAAAATACAAGAAATATTTTTAATAAAAAATATTAAATCGGGTTTTCCCGGTTCATCCTCATTTTGGTCTCCTTTGATATGGTTTAAATGTCTGCTGTATTGAGAGATTAATAAAGCCTGAGGATTATTTGGTTCAAGGTCATCTGGAACCAATATTTTTGCCCATTTGCTGTGTTTGACTGCTCATCTGTTCTGTTTTACCACTATGAGTGTATTGAAACCATTTTTCTCTTTCAGCGAGCCGCGGTCGAGTCAAAGGCAGGCGCCCAGGTCCTACACGAAAAGCAGCCGAGAGTAACAAGCAAGAGTCAACATGTAGCAGAAACCCAGTTGGCGATAAAAGCCTTGATGCAAAAAGGGAAGCCCTGCTCAGCCGTCGTTTTGGAATCCATGAGGTCGACTCCTCTTTGAATCCAGTAGTTGTGTTACGCCGATTAACTGTTACTGTGGGGGGCTATAAAATTGAACTACTTCCTGGCCCGTCGCATGCGTTTGGATCGTTTAGCACAAGCGCTCTTCAGTCTCTGGGCTTCCAGGATGACAGCGTCACTGCTGATGGCCTTGCACTCGATTTGGGACAAAATCAAGATGATTGCACACAAGAAGTTGTTAATTCTGCACAAGATGTTGCCAGGGAAGTGAGCGTTGGCCCATCAACTAGTGAAGACATGCCTATGGATTTTGGGCCATATGTGAACCCTAATAAAGTCCAAGACACTAACAGCACCATGTCGCTCAAGCCCAGTGTGGAAAACGCCACACCAGCAGACGCCAAAAAGAATGACCAAATCAAGACCCGAAAGCTACGTGCACAAAAAACAGGGAACAAGAACGGCACGGCGGTTCAACCTGCAGTCAAAAAGCTTCTGAAACACAAACAGGTTCTGTCTGCTGCCAAAAACAAACCATCTCATCTCACCAGGCCAGGGCTCTTGCAGAAAGTATCCAGACATCCCAGAGATAAAAAGCTACATACGAGCCACCCAGAAAGTCACAAAGGAAAGACCATTAAGGTGGGCTTGAAACGGCCAGGTGGGCCAGTCACTCCTAAATCACCCTCAAAAATTCAAAAAGTTCAAGATGGACATCCTGCAAACCAAACCGTAAACCCACCTGTCCCGGTGTCCCCGACTGTCAGCAGAAAACTGTCATCTGATTCTGGTCCAGGTGTCAAGTCCGTCCAGTCTCCTCACCCTCTGAAAAAGCCACAAAATCCTCCCATTCCGGTAAACAAAACAAATACACCTGTGACAAACAGCCAAGGAGAAGAGGAGCAAGAGAAGGTCAAGATCAAGAAGCTGGAGAAGATCCAGCAAAGACACAAGAGCAGAAACTCTAGGAGTATCTCGATAGAGGAGCCGCAGCTGTTTATCCCTGATAATGCCCCTGTGGTGAAGGAAGCTGAGGGCGACCCTCCTCCTGAAAGCGAGACCGTGTGGGATCCCAGCAAGCACTGTGGATTATGCAAGAAACCTCACAACAACCGGTATGGGCTTTTATCACTAAATCCATTCACATGGTCATATATCAAGACATTTTTCTATATAATTTTAATGATGTTTAATTGTGCATGCTAATTTTTCCTTTTTTTAAATTAAGAAAATCTTTGCCATCATCGAACACTCACTTAAATTTTCAAAAACACTAATTTAATAACACAGTTAAATGCCTGCCTAAATTCAATTATAGCAATTAAAACCAATAATCTAAATGCTTTATTGTATTTTTACAAAATACACAATTCATCCTTCCACAATTTAAGGCCTAAAAAGGTGTTAAATCAGAGCAGAAAGTCTTGGCATTAATGTTGCATGCACTGCAAAGTTCCTCAGTATGTTTTTGTTTTCCAATGCAAAAATCTTAACACCCTTAAATCAAGATGCAAACTGAACATATAAAGTTGTTTCTGAGAAATTGAACAAAGCTGGGTTTATGCCTAAAACAAGAGCAAACCTCTGTCAATGGGGTATGAAAACTTGTTTTTCCCTTTGAATGATGTTGATTTTTGAATCCATTGGAAGATATTTGTTTTTGTTTTACTCACTTCACCAGTTTGACCAGTTTCTCATAAAACGTGTAATTGTCTGAAGTAACATATCTTGATTTAAGAATATTTAGACATTTTCAGTGAAAATAAGACAAAAAAACTGATGAAAATTAAACCTTTTTGCAGTGTGATCAGGAGTACAGTAAAAGTCATTTCCATATTCTAGTGTTTGGGAGTGAAAGCTATTCAAACCTTTTTGCTATTTAAAAAAAATGAATATAAAAGGAATGGATATTGGTTGGCAGTTATATTTTCAAACTTTGTAGTGTTGCTAATACAACTCATTGTGTGCTTCCTAGATATATACATTTAGAGACCAAATCGATGTATTGGTACCTTCAATTTATTCCTTAAGTTTTCATCACTTGGTCTTAAAAAGTTCCATCATAAAACCTGAAAAAATCCTAATCAATTGGTAGTAAGAAAAAAGCCTCATGTTAGATCTGTATGGGCTGAAGACAGAGCTGTGAGTTTCATCCACACGCTGTTGTTCGTTTGTTTGATTAGGTTCATGGTGGGCTGCGGCCGCTGTGATGACTGGCTTCATGGGGATTGTGTTGGTCTGGATCTGTCTAAAGTGCAGCAGATGGAAAAGGAGGACCAGGAGTATGTGTGTTTGAAGTGCTGTGCAGAAGAGGATGGGAAATCCGGTGCTCAAGCTAAAGAGCAGTCAGATGAGAAGTTATCTGCTAAACAAAAACAGAGACCCCAGCAGTCGGTCACCGCAGGTGGAATACGACCCTTCCGAAAAGTAAGCAAACAAATCATGTCAAACAAGTCAAAATGTATGCATTGGTAAACACAAAAATCAAGAATTGTAGGAAGTATTTATGAAGTTGTTTTAATTACTTTATTTTTAGTTATAAAGCATTGCGTAACTGCCATACATAAAAGTATATATGTGAGCCAATAACTTACAACTTGAGTTTGTGCCTGAAAGTGTTGTAAAGACCACAGGCTGCTAAATTAGCATTAGCGTGTCATTGCCTCAAATCAGATTAAAAGGAATTAAGAGTTTGTACTAATGGAACCGTTTTAATTGGAAAGAACATAGGATCTGATTTGTCCTATATCAACCTAGTGCAAAAACAAAAGTTGTTTTTCTTGGGAGCATTAAAGTATTTTGATGGTTACCAGTGGCAGATTTACAGTCATATTTTGTTCTGCCCTTTCTGATTTAGCTTTTGATTTGTGTGGTATCCACCTGCTTTCTTTAAAAGGGTTTGTATAAATCTGCTTTTTTATATTATTTACACGTGGGTGTGAAGGGCTTAGTTAGCTTTCACTCAGTGTAGGTGGATGGTTCCTCACAGGTGTGTTACACACTCACATACAGCTACCATTGATATGGCCACTTGAATTTGTTTGGCTCAGATTGCAGTTTTCACTGCTATATTGTAGTAGTCATTTATTTTTGAATTTATTTTTTAACAGGATGTTGGAGAACGACGACCGTCAGAAGATTCAGCATCAAAAGGTATAAATATTTTCATTAGTTATTTTATACACTATTTACACTTAACATTTTTTAAATGATTTTATATATATATATATATATATAATTTTTTTAAATTGCCAATTTATTAACAAAATGATCAAATAAATACAATTAATTTTGTCCTCAATATTTGAAATGAATACAAAACAATTTACATTAATAATCTTGAGTTTAAATTTTTGCAGGACCAAGTGTGAAGCATGAGTCAAAGAAAGTTAAAATCTCACCTGTGGCCTCAAAGAAACCGTCCACTGGACAAATAAGGCGAAGTGTTCGGTACTCGCTGGAGGAGATTCTTTTGAAACGGTTTGTGAATGTGATTTTTGCTAGATTATCAGTTAAGTTAGTCAGTAGCTTTTCCTTGTTGTTGAAATAAAGCTGTCTACCTCTTGTTTGGATTAAGTGTGTAATGTTAAGTTGTTCATGTTCTCTTCAATGCACCTCTTATTTTACAGACTGAAGGAGGCCGATTTGAAGATTTCATTGGACAAGCCTGCTGAGTTGGCCAGAAGAACGGAGAAAGAGCTTTTTGCTCTCTTTCAGGGTGTTGACAGCAAATACAAAAATAAATACAGAAGTTTGACTTTCAATCTGAAAGATGCAAAAAATCATGTAAGTAATTTAACATTATTTTTGGTAATATATCATATACTTTTGAAAAACAATCATAACAATTTTGCAACAACATTGTAAAATACTTGAAATATTATACGTCAAATATAAAATCGTATGTCTCTGGGCAGCATATATTTATCGTTTACCTATTTTCATTTCACTTCTAAAAATCTAATGCTGTCTAAATGAAAATAAATGTTCCTTTGCAGGTGTTATTCAAGCGAGTGCTCAAGGGGGAAGTTTCCCCTGCAGATTTGGTGCGTATGACTGCAGAAGAGCTGGCCTCTAAGGAACTGGCTGCTTGGAGACGACGAGAGAATCGACATGTTAGTAAAACATTGTAGCTCTGTTGCTTTTCCAAAATCTCAGTTTATTTTTTTGTTAAACAGCATAATGGCATTTGCAAAGTGTTTTAACTTTCTGAGTTATATAAATAATATTCAGTGGGACATTTGTCCATCAGAAAAGTCATTTCAAAGTCATTCAGATTTTGATATTGATTGTTGACCCTATTGATGTTTCTGCTGGCAGACAATTGAAATGATTGAGAAAGAACAGAGAGAGGTTGAGAGACGTCCTATCACTAAAATCACCCATAAAGGGGAAATTGAAATTGAGAATCAGGAGCCTGCCAAGGCACCAGAGGCCATAGAGGTTGAGGTGAGATTTGGGAGACTTAATGCTCCATTCTGTGCAGCTTTTTTATATATATATTCCAGCAAGGAAAAAGAAAATTGCTTTCAAAATTTTCCTTGTGTGTCTTCAGCCAGAGCCTGTGCCGAAAGCTGCAGAAGTGCCTGAAGAAAAACCCGAGACTAAAGCTGACAGTCCTAAGAAATCTATAGATACCACCAACTTGCACAAGTCTCATCTATTTGACCTCAACTGCAAAATTTGCACAGGTAAAACGTTAAAATAAAGTTCAGCTTTTAAAAATGTTTTATTTTTTTTTGGTGAAGGGGTTACATCATACTAAACTAAAAAGTATCTTGGGTCTACTTATGTTAAGCAAAGTTTTTTTTGCACAAAAAAACAATCAAAGTCTGAAAAATTAAGTCCATTAAGAAACTCCCTCTTTTCGTGTAAAAAACAGCTTGTGTACAGGCATCTTAATAGTTAACTTTCTTTTTAACAATGTTTAACAGCTTTGTCAAAGTTGCAAAAAGTAGCTATTAGTAAAGTTTTCAGAGTTGCAGAATGTTTTTATGGTACAACGAACTTACCATGATTCTGATGTTTCTCTGAAGGTCGCATGGCTCCACCTACAGAGGAAGCTGCTACAAAGGTGGTAAAAGTGGCTACAACAGTTGTGAGGAGGCAGTCTAGTATGACAGATGAATCTCAGCACTCCACAACTACACCTACGTCAGCACTGATGGACGATCTATCTTTAAGGGCCATGGAGGAAGGCCTCCTTAATTTTTTGCCCGAATCCAGGTAAGATTCCTGATTTAAGCAAATGATTTAAGTAATCCCATGTTTCGAAAGCAAGGCTGAAGAAATTGCTGCTTTAACAGGTCGGATAGTCTGAGTAGCAAAGAAGATACAGCTACTTTCCTCAGCAGTTTTGAAAGCCTGTGGGGCGGCTTTGTTGATATGCCAGCTGTGGCGAGGTTTCTAACAAAAGCTTATCCTGTCTCTGGAATACTGGACCACCTAACTCTGGTAATGTGGCATTCAAACATTTTGTAGTACATCCTAAATGTGTCAGTCAGGCATTGGAACTGATGTGTTAGAAACATATCGAATTGTGTCTGCAGGATTTGCCGGACAACTTCCAAGTAGGTGGACGTATCTCCCCTCAAATAGTCTGGGATTATGTCGAGAAAATCCGTGCTTCTGGGACAAAGGTGGGAATGATTTATCAGTCTATATATGACTATTTGCTTTTTGTGACTTCAACTTTTTTGTTTTTCCCCCAGGAAATATGCGTTATTCGTTTCACCCCTGACAACGAGGAAGATGAGATCTCGTATACTTTGTTGTACGCTTATTTTAGCAGCCGAAGAAGATATGGAGTTGTTGCCAACAACCGCAAACAAGTTAAAGACATGTATCTCATTCCTCTCGGCTCCACAGAAAAAATTCCCCACCAGATTGTTCCGTTTGATGGTCCAGGTGAGACTTTCTTTGCAGGTTCATTTGTAGGATCAGCATGATTTTTGCAACAAAAATCTTGATATTAATTGTGTGTAATCCTCCACATTGTAGGACTGGAGACCAATCGTCCCAATCTTCTTCTCGGATTGGTAATTCGCCAGAGACCGAAAAGGGACTTTGGGGTGATCCTGGCAAGCGATGTCAGCGAAGCTCCAAGCTTCTTGGCAGAAAGCAAACCTCATGTCGATTACCCACAGAAAGCTCCTGTGGCTCAAGACGTGGAGCAAAGTTTTGTCAGCGTTTTGGGGAGCACGCAGGAAAAAGACACTGCAGACTTAATTAAGTCAGTCGTCGAAGAACCGATATTGAATACGGAGACCGATGAGAATGTTTGTTTGCGCTTTCTTCCCGGGGTGCTGAAGTTGCCTGGAAATGCGGCATCATCTTTGAGCGACACTGTAAAGAATGATTCTACAATAACTGTGTCCAAGACTCCAACTGTTGACAGTGGAAACAATGTAGCAATCCATCCTAAACCTACAACCAGCGCTCCTCGACTTGACCGCTTCATTATCAAGAAAAAAGACCCCAAAGCTGTTAAAACAGAGCAGGCTCCATCCAGCTCGAGTCTGGAGACCAGCTCAGAAAAGAAAGAGAGTGGAATCATACTTTCTCTGAGTGACAAACCTGCAGATGTTTCAACCGAGAGTTTCCTCTCTTCTCTCACGGCCACTAAACCCAAAGAGGAGTCCGTGTCCGGCAGCACAGCTGCACCAGCTAGTCAAGAAACAAGAGAAACTACTTCATCAGATGCATCAAAATATTCTGTTAGTAACAGCTCTTGCTCTGTCCCCAAAAACGAAACCGTATCAAGTCCCACCAAGACTTTAAAGACATATCCTGGTATTTTAAAGACGTCTTCATCAGCTGAACCTCCCGAGTTAAAACCGCAACAACCAGAAAGTAATTCAGAAAAGAAAGTTACTCCGCAGCCATCTGCGCAACCCTCTCAAGAGTGCAAAGACATAGAGGACATCAAAGCCATCACCACAGTCTCCTCCATTGGGAAAAATGAAGGTCTTAAGCAATCCAGGATCTCTTCTTTTAACCCTAAATTATATAATCCAGCCCTCATTTTTCATTCGTATCACACCGGTCCACCTGATCCCCAATATTATCCTCCAGCCTATCCTGCCCCTTACTTACCTCTTCAACCACAGGTTCCTCCGCCTTTCCCATTTCTTCCTGGTCCACCTCCCCCACAGATGTTCCCTCCAAGCGATCCTCACATGCTCGCTTCACCTTGGCCTCAAACCGTCCCTCCCCAAACACACCCTGCACCACCTCTGATTTATGAGTCAAGCTTGCCGACCTCTTCGCCCCTCAGCAAAGATGAGAAGGGTTCGGAGAAGTCATGTGGTGACTTGGGCGACAAGCCGTCCAGACGGTCTGATGAGACCTACAGGAAGGACAATAGAGAAAGAGACCACCATGACAGACACCATCACAAAAGCAGGCACTACGACAGGGACAACGAAAAGCACAGGGACAGAAGTCACAGTCATAAAGAGCGCCACTCGAAAGAGGACAAGCATGAAAAACAGAGAGAGCGGCACCACAGCAGCAGTCATTACCGGGACAGGGACAAACACAGACGGGATTCTGATCATGAGAAACACAGGAGAGACTCAAGAGACAGACGCTCGTGATCTTGGCATGGAATCGCTCCACTTTCCTTAAATTTGTAAAACAGTAGAAGAAAACTATTTATAAAGTTGCAAAATGATTTTTATATGGAAATGCAGCTAGTACGAGATTCAGTTAGTGTCTTTTTTTAGTAATCTAAACAATATTTGTTTTAAAATTGTATATTTTCCCTACCTGGCTTTTCAATTACCCACTAACATTGTCTTCACAAGCAGCTGGTTGTAATCAAGAAAATGAAACTACTGTTGTACGCAAACTGCCATGAGACAAAACATCTCATGGTTGATGAGAACAGCTTCTTTTGCTTCACTTTTTATTCTTCCGTTTTAATTTTTCTAAATTTGGCTTCTTAAGTATTTTCTATGTTTCAGGTGACCAATATTTCTTTGTACATTTTGGCTCGTCACACAACAGAAATGTGCATATTCAGCACATTGTTTATGTACAGTTCATAAAATGTTTTTATTGTTAGTAAAGCGACTGAAATTAAAGTCTTTGTTTCATAAAGAGGCTCATTTTTATTGTCATGCACTGTAATTAAACATAACACCTGAGATCACAGAAAAAGGTACAGTTTTTCACAATAACAAAAAAGGAAATAAGACGACTTTTGGGGTAAATGTTTTTGATTGCCTTTTATGGTAGAAGTTGAACATTTTCCATTGAAAAGTTAATGTAAATTCAGAAAAGCCACCCCATTATTTTATTTAAAAGACATACCCCCTTGAAAATGGTGAACGTGTGTGTGGACAAATACAGCTGCTCAATCAGTAAGAGGCACAAATATATAACAGTCCTGCTATCATGTGTTCATCTCTTCATTTTGTTCCTTCAAACAACAAATTAGTTTGTGCGCGCACAGTGTTTTTGTACCTTTCATAAGCATCATTGACGCTGGATCACTCCTACCACCTCACAGCATAATTTTACCATGCCAATAAATGACAGATTTCACCTCTTAAAAACAGGCACTGTGATTGTGCCATTGAGCATGTATTTGTAAAAAAAAAAAAAAAAAAACCTCACTGACATATCTATTCTACATCTGAATACTTAAAATCAAGAAAAAAAGTCAAAAAAAAAAAAAATTGAAAAAAAAAAAAAAAAAAAAAAAAAAAAAAAAAAAAAAAAAAAACTCACTGACATATCTATTCTACATCTGAATACTTAAAATCAAATTAGCAACAATACGCACAGCCATTTTTTCTACTCTTCACCTTGATAGACATTAAAACCTTCACTGGTTTGTAAAAACTCCAGCTGTCTGATGTCCCGATACAAGAAAACATCTTTAATGCTCCCATCAAACCCTTTAGTATATACACCAGACGTAACTGACGCCACATCTCTTTTCAATTCAAAACCCCCAAAATAAATCATCCCTCCATAATTTACTGCTACATACCGTTCAAAGGGGTCAATGTCTTCAAAAATGACTCTTTCCTCATTCACATAGACCTGGATGAGAGTTCGGTTGCGAGTGATAGACAGGTAATTCCAGTGATTACAGCAGAAAGTCTTTTGATACACAAGAGGAAGAGCAGTTTTCTCACCAAGATTGACTGAAACCTTCAGATAACCGCCCTGCAGCCCAACGGCTAGATGGTCATCGTCTTCACTGTGTGCTTTCCCCATCCAAAGGATCAAACCGTCCCCTGATAAAGTAGAAAAATTCAATGACACCTCGGTGTACATCAAATTCCTAGAGTTGTACTTTGGATCCTTGTATTTCAAATAAGAGTTTCCAGTAAACCTTAAAGTCCTCAACGTAACGTCTTGGTCACAGTAAGTCCCAATCCATCCCAAAGAACACGTACATGAATATGAAGCAGACGTTGTGTTATGGACACAGACAGAATCGTGTTGACAAAGATTGTTGACACAGTGAACTGACTGTTGGCACCGTGAACCGGTCCACAATGAGGGGCAAATACACCCGAATGAAGAAAGTCCTATTGGATGGCAGTAGCCACTGTTCAAGCAAACCTTATATCCACATGCTGTCCCGTCCCAGTCGCCAACATTGGCTCCATCCAGTGCGCCGGTCTCTGTGAGCTCAAGGTCCTGCCCGTTGACTATGACCTCTCGAATGCCACCGGTGAACCCCACTGGCTCCTTCTCCATCGCATCTGGGGACAGTGTGTTCAGGGAGGACACGCCACCAATGAAAATATTTGTGCCAACATCTAGAGTGGTCGTGCCCTCCGAAAAGTTCCTGGTCACGGCTTCATCGTCTAGAATCAGAAAACCATGGTTGCCTTCTCTACCAGCCTCCACTGTGTGCCACATCATGCCGGTCACATCTACACTTTTTGGAGACTGTAATACAATAGTTTCGTTTCCCAGATTATAGCGGAGCTGCACAAATCCAGCTGACAGGGATACGCTGAGGAAATCACCTTGGATGGGTAGAGAATAAATGTTAATTAATAGCATTCAGTTCACAATTTCAAACTCTAAATTATAATCTATTGTTTTTATTCACAATTTGTTATTGAACATATCTTAAATATGGATATGTATGATATGAGTATGTATGAAAATGTATTAAGGATACACTTAAATGGTTTAATTGAGCATAATGTAACTTCAAGATGCTGTCTTACCGGACCGACTGCTCAAGTAGCGTGCGGCGTAGAACAGGATGCCCTCCGGTGAAAGAGTCTGAAACTGCAGTTGCAGATGGGTTCTGTGCCTTATGTTGATGGGAGGAAATGACATCCAAGACGATTGATTCCCACTGAAGAAGGGATCACTGATAGATACAGCTGGAAAAGAAACAGAGAAATCTGAAAGCACAGTTTCCAATATTTACTATTTGAATATTAAGAAGCTTATTTAAGCAACTTCTTGACTTTCATAAAGTGAACATGGAGCAGTAGAGCATTCTTTTTTTTCCCTTGAGAAATATAAAAAGGCAAAAATATTTAGCTTTTATTTTGATCAAGTTTATTATTCAAGGCAACACTAACTTGACAAATATAAAAGGCAACAAAATCTCTTTATACTGTAACGTATATATTTAAAAAAACATATACACACACACACACACACACACACACACACATATACACACTACAGTTCAAAAGTTTGGAGTCAATCAAATTTTATTTCTAAGGAAATTAATACTTTTATTCAGCAAGGACACATTAAATTGATCAAAAGTGACAGTAAAGACATTTCAAACAAATGCCCTCTATTCACTAAAGAATCCTGCAAAAAACATTAAAATTCAGTTTTGCCATTACAGGAATAAACAAAATCTTAAACATTAAAGTAGAAAAAGAGTTATTTTATTGTGTCATTATACAGTATTTCACAATATTACTGTTTTACAGTATTTTTGATCAAATTATTGCAGCCTTAATGAGAAAATTTGTTTTCTTTAAAAACAAATACAATATTTTCTGTTTACACTTACTATATACAGTGGGGCAAAAAAGTATTTAGTCAGCCACCAATTGTGCAAGTTCTCCCACTTAAAAAGATGAGAGAGGCCTGTAATTTTCATCATGTATATATATATATATATATATATATATATATATATATAAATATAATAACTGAAGTGTACTTTTTCTACCAACAGTTACTGTATACCTGAAAAGAACAAAAAATATGTCTGTCAATAATAAAACAGTCAATAATCTCCTGTCTTTAGAAAGCGGAATGAGACAATATAAAATGTACAGTTTGCAAATGTTAACATTATTTTTTACACTATGTTTGTCTGAATCCTTCTGCAGAAGCCCAGCGGTTCCCTGGAAGTGAGACTGATTGTGGTCTAACCTTGCTGGCAGAAGAGTCCAGCAGAGCCTAGGGGGCACTGGCATGTGTATCCATCAGGAAGGGGCACACAGGGGGCACCGCGAGCACAGGAGGGTGGTGGGATGTGCTCAGCATCACAGAACGACACTTTCTCTGAGCAAAGAGCACCTTTCCATCCTAACACACACTGACAGCTAGAGGGGAAGGCCAAATACAAATGATTAATAATATTTGTCAGTCATTCACACACACAAACAGGTGCTTGTTCTGAAGTGGAAGTCTTACTACACAGAGGATCCAGAGTCAACACAGGTGCCTCCGTTCTTGCAGATGACCAAGCTGCACAGATTAACACCACACTGCCCCACATTACGTCCGGACACTGGCCTGCCCTCTGACCCTCCTGGAGGATGAAACTTCCCATCTTGTCTCGTCCGAAACAGCAAGTCAAAAATGCAGCCTTTAAAGTCAAAGAGAGAGAGAGAGAAAATCATGTAATTATTTACTCACCCTCATGTTCATGTTCACCGGGGACTGTAAAGCTCCTAAAAGGACAAAAACAAAGCAGCAAAAAAAACAAAAAACAAAACCACTTTGAAAGTATTTTTAATGGTTTGCGCACTATATTCGGAGTCTTCAGAAGCCATATGATAGCATTGTGTGCAGGAATATAGCAGAATGTATTGAAAGTCAACATACACAGCCAGGGCCGTTTCTAGCCAATTTGACGCCCTAGGCGAAATCCCTATTGCCCTCTATGACGCTGCCCTCTATGACGCTGCTCCCATTAAGCGCTGTTGGAAGTGAATGAATTGATTCAGCATTTCGACACCTCCGTAAGGTTGCATTTAACTTGACAAAGCGGTCTAATAAAGGATGTATTGATCTCGTGAATAAGCGAATTTTACTATACAAATATTTTTTTAATTGGATGTTAAAGTTTATATGGGAATATTACATGACACGCTGATCCTTTAACAATGCATTGGCGCAAAAAACGCACACCTTTTGGACAAATCTGCCACCAACATTTGGACAAATGTGCCACAAAAGTGCCACAAATACTGCCTAAACAAAATACTGATTTTGTGCACTATTTACTGTACCAATATTTTAAATTGGCCTTTGAACTTAGCTTTATTGCATGGCAAAAAAAAAGTGTTACCTTGCCAAAGCACTGACAGAGCCCACTGATCTAATGGCATTGTTGAGCGCTCCAAATGCAAACTTTGCATTCAACAATCAGGCAGCAATTGACAGCACTCTGATTTAGTGGCATACAGGCATCGTCAGATTCACAGTACTCTAGCCCAGTGTTTCCCAACCTTTCTTTAGTGGCGGCACCCTTTGGAAATTTTAACAAATTTGTGGCACCCTACAAAATGGTCACAATATTTTAATTTCTAACTTCGATATGATACTTTGAAAAGTATAGATATTCGGTAAAGCAGGGAAGAACTGCAGAATATAATGTCATACAGATTTTTAATATTAAAAACATTTGTCCATCAATGGTGGCAATCAGTAGGCTAATTTCTAATGAAAAGCCCAATTTATATGACAGATTTTAATGTAGGCTTTTATTCATATGTAAACATTGTGAGATAGCTAGTTATAATGGTAATTAAACAAATGTTGCTCACTCAGTGTATTTTTGATTTTACAGTGGGGTAATTTTGTTGCAGTAGCATGAGATAGCTTGATTTAAAACTTTGAATTGAATAAAAAAAATGACAAGGAGGCTAAGCAGTTAATAATAAAATAAGAATAAATAAATTACTAATGATAGCACAAATAAAAAATAACGATAGGCCTACAAATGAAATAAATTGCTTTTTAGTTTTTCAGGTAGGTCTAACACACAGTAGGGCTATTAAGAGATTTTTTTTCTTCTTTTTTTACCAATTATCCAAATAATGTTTAATCCTAGCAAGCTATTATTATCAGAGGACACATGAGCATAACGGTTAGCAGATCAATGAATGAGAGGGCAGTGTTACCAGAGTTGCCCATTTACCACACCTTGTTACAACACAGTAGGGCTATTGCAGACAGAAACAATACTGTACTACATCTATGTTTCCTGTCAGCTTGATTTTTGAGTGGACTTTGCTGTTCCGATGAGCATGAACGGTATATGAGTGGAGCACTCACATGGGCCGTGAGCGACTGAGCGGAGCGCACACACACACACACACGCATGGAGCAGGATAATACGCACATCACGTGAAAGTGAAACCTGAGTGGTGAACTAATTTTCGGTAGCCGAAATTTCAGTGCCTCTCTAATTATTGGCGACATCAGAAATAGATATTATATAATAGCTGCTTTTATTAACATTTTAGCAATTAAAAAAAAAAAAAAAAAGGATTTTTTACACGGCACCCCGGTTGGGAAACACTGCTCTAGCCCAATAAGTTTGGGGGATCCAGTGGGGGCGGCAGTCATATTTCAGGGTGACCATGCCATTCTTTAATCACAACCCTGCTAAAATTGCCAGTACGTGCGCTCATTGGCGCCCCTTCAGCTGGTGGCGCCCTAGGCGACCGCCTAGCTCGCCTATGCCTAGAAACGGCCCTGTACACAGCATCAACATACAGCATCAAAAGTTTGGGGTCAACATTTTTTTTTTTTTTTAAGAAATTAATTTTTATTCAGCAAAGATGCATTAAATTGATCAAAAGTTAAAGTAAAGACCTTTACATAGTTACAAAAAATAAATAAATGCTGTTCTTTTGAAAGAATTCTGAAAAAATGTCACATTTGAAGCAGCAAAACTTTTTTCAACACTGATAATAAGAAATGAATAAGAAAACATTACTGTTTTTACTGCATTTCTGGTCAAATAAATGAAGGAATAAATTACAATTTAAAATATAATAAATAGAAAATAGTTATTTTAAATTGTAATAATGTTTCACAATATTGTTTTTTACTGTATTTTTGACAAAATGAATGCAGATATTTGATGAAATAAATCTGAAAAGGATAGACGCCCTTCAAACACAGACACACACATATATACACATATATATATAAAAAAAACTAACAAAAAAAACACTTACTGACCCCAAACTAAGCTCTTCTAATCACTGGGGCAGTAAGCTCTGAAAACATTCAATGAACATCCCAGCATGCCCCAGATGCTTTTTCTAAAAGTCTAGTAAATGTAACATTCAGAAAAACACAGAACCTGAAATCCTATCAACCTTTTTTAAAAGGTGTATCCTTCAAGGAATAGCTTTTGATGAAGAAAAAAAGAAAAAGAAAAAAGACAGTTTGCACTCACTGGTTAATTAATGGACTGGAGTCATGTGTATTACTGTAATGTTTTTATCAGCTGTTTGGACTGCAGTGAAAAAGTGATGTAATGCTAAATTTCTCCAAATCTGATCTGATGAAGAAAAACTCATCTACATCTTGGAATGAGTAAATATTCAGCAAATTTTATTTTTGGGTGAACTATTCCTTTCATTAATTTTGTAGATGTCAATTTCTTTACAATGATAAAGTTTTAAAAGCCTTTTTTTTTTTTTTCGGAATAGCTTTTGATGAAGAAAAAAAGAAAAAGAAAAAAGACAGTTTGCACTCAC
This sequence comes from Sinocyclocheilus grahami, assembly GCF_001515645.1. Taxonomy (NCBI): domain Eukaryota; kingdom Metazoa; phylum Chordata; class Actinopteri; order Cypriniformes; family Cyprinidae; genus Sinocyclocheilus; species Sinocyclocheilus grahami. Next base: position 1,167,954 of record NW_015505645.1, read on the forward strand.
TGGTTAATTAATGGACTGGAGTCATGTGTATTACTGTAATGTTTTTATCAGCTGTTTGGACTGCAGTGAAAAAGTGATGTAATGCTAAATTTCTCCAAATCTGATCTGATGAAGAAAAACTCATCTACATCTTGGAATGAGTAAATATTCAGCAAATTTTATTTTTGGGTGAACTATTCCTTTCATTAATTTTGTAGATGTCAATTTCTTTACAATGATAAAGTTTTAAAAGCCTTTTTTTTTTTTTTCCCCAAAAGAACATAATTTGAATTATTTGTTTGGTCAATACATAGTTCCTGTACATCTGTTTGTGTTATTTCATAAAGCAGGTGTCTAAACTTTTGACGGATCAAAAGTTGTAACATTTTATGAGTAATTCCCTCAGAATAACATCAACCTGAAAACACCATATTTTGTTAGCATTAAAATGTCTGTTTCAATAAAGCTTTGTGCTGGATGATTGCACATATTGCACACAAGGTTAAGGGTCCCCTCAGAGCTACAGATGTTCATAAAATAAGCAGAACATCAATTCACGCATGTTACTTTCTCTACACAGATGATCCAAGTAAGAAAGACTGATTTCATCATGAACTGACAATCTGAATCAAGACATCAAACAAGACCATAATGAAAAAAACATACTACCTTGAAAGCTGTTCTGGAATCGAGAGCCCGCAGGCAATAGCTCAGGTGTGTATTCTTCATATCCACCCACATAAAGTTGACTAAAGGTGTTCAAGCCCACCAGTGGTCCAGGGGATGTACCCATCCTCCTCTTCTGCCCATCAACCTGTTCAGAAAAAGAACAAACCAAAGTGACGTCAGCTGGTCAAAAAGACCTTAGTGTCAAAATTGGCGACTCAGAACAAGAAAACGCTTTGAATTTCCGTCCCCCGTCATTTCTTGTATTTATTTATTTTTGTTCAGCATTCTTAGAGACAGGCTACTGGCTTTGTCTTGCATTTTTAAACGAATAGCAATTATTATTTTATAATGGTACTTACATTGCACTTGAATACATAAATGCCAGAAACCCCTTTTTTAATGAGTATTTTCATGTCGTTTTCAAGTAACAAAATATATGCATTTGAGAAGCAAAATGTATAGCTAAGATTAGAGTTAAGATTTACAGTTTAAAATTCATAGTTACATAAAAGATACTTCTTAAGAGAGATATATATACACAGTATATATATATATATATATATATATATATATATAAAAATCCCATGAGATTTTTCAATAAGATTGGTTTATGCTTAAAAAAACTAAATAAATTATATACAGTATTCTCTAAAAACTACACTTAATCTCTATAATATACATCACGTGATTTATAACTTTAAAACGATTTTTCTGGTAAGCAAGATTTTATTTTTGTTTCTTTAAATATTTCTATAATAATTACAATTATTTTTGTACATTTATTATAATGTATAATTATTAAATTATTGATATGAATTATTTATCATTTAAAGATGTTTAAATATTTTTACTGGTACACAAGCCCCAAATATTTGTATACTCATAACAATATTTACTATCTTTATTTTTCATAATCAGTTTTTTTCAGGATTCTTCATGACTAGCTGCAGCATTTATTTGAAATCTTTAACACTATAAATAGGTCTTTACCATCCCTTGCCATCAATTTAATGCATCTTTGCTGAATAAAAGTATTAACTTAAAAAAAAACAAAAACAAACAAACAAAAAAAAACACCTGACCCCAAATTTATGAACTAGTACGAGACTAGTAAATCTAAAAATAACATTGTATTAGCACTGAGTAGGTCAGACCAACCTTTGCCCCCAGTGAAGCCAAGCCATTTAATAATGTTTTATATGAATAAAAAAAACAAAAAAAAACAAAACACCTTCAGCCATCCGTTTTTCAGATGTCTTCCAAAGTGCACCGTGTGAATGTTGATCCTCGGATTCAGGCGCTCACTGATAATTGTTGCCAAACCCGAGCCGAGATTATATTTATGAACAATCCTGCCGTTCCGCACCCCCAATGCGAAGAAGTCATCACCACTGATGCCTTCACAGAAACAACAACACACAGAATCCAATTAGCACATGCAGTGGGGACCAAAAGTCTGAGAACATATCGGAAATCTGGGATTTTTATTTCCCGTTTAAACCTGGAAATAAACGGATTTAGAAAAATGCATGAGGTAAAATGAATCACTAATTTTGATGTGATCACTAATCACTCAATAACTATGCAAAAAAGTAATAAATTAGAAAAGTATGTCAAACTGAAGCATTTTCACTGGTGGTCCAGGTCAATCCGGTGTGGTGCCGAAATTTGCACCCTGCCAGATTATGCATCCCCTTGTATTGGTAGGTTTAGGAACAGGTGTGGGGGAGGGGTTAGGATTAGGGGTGGGGTTGGGATTAGGCAATCAGGTAGCGACTTCAATGAGGGGGATGCATAATCTGGCAGGGGTGCAGAATTCGGCACAACACTGGCCATCTATAAAACGTAATTTATTTTTCTTTTGAACTGATGGATCTAATTTATCTGGCCAATTATCATCAGGTGAATAGTTGCCTTCTCATCCTCCGATTCCTTCTTTTTGATTTTGTCCGCCACTGTGCTGCACGGCCCCCTTGACAATTGCTTCATTATTCACAGCACTGTCCTCTTCTCTCTTTCCCTCGATGAATCATCCTAAACTATAATCCCGAGAGACGCTCTCTGAACAGGAAGATTCATACCCCCCTTACGCTTATATTCAGCTGCCTGTCTTTTGATTAAACATGTTCGTAGCAGTGACGTGTCAGTTAGCAGCCACTGAAACGGACCTTAAAATAAATTGCCGATGGTGGCAGAGGAAATCAAGGCATGAGGAAACTTGGCCCGAGATGCTGTGTCTCTCAAAACGACAGCTCTTCTTTACGCCATTTTCAGCAGGAAGTTGATTTGTTGGTTTTTTTCTGAAAACAACTCTTAATATATCTACTACCTTCAAGTAATTTATCATTTAACAATGTTTAACTTTTTTTTAGCTGGTAAGAAAGACTTTAAAAATACATTTATATAATTATAACATTATAATTATTATATGTTATTACACCCTATTTATTATTAAATGATTATTAATAATACTAGTCTATAAATTAGAGATGTGTAAATGTTTTTATTGGTAAATAAGTCTGCATTTACTATCTTTACAGCCTAGTTTGAATACTATGGTCAAGAGTTCTCCATTATCTGAGATTCTTTAGAGACCTCATATATAACAGATCTTTCTCTTATGGCAGATAATAAAAATCATCGCCCCGTTGTGTGCACAGATAAATTGTCTCTGCTGTTGGGTCATGGACTTACACTTACAGCACATTTTACAGCAGCTGCTCCATTAATATCTCCTAGTTGAGTGATACCATTTCTGAACCTCACTTCCACTAACATGACCTCATAATGCTGGGAAAACGTTTTACAGCCAAACTGCTATGAATCCAGCTCTTTCTTTCATACACCATATATACGGCATAGTATGATAACCACTGAGGGATGCGCTGAAATCAAAGTGAATAAAGAAAGATGGAGTAACAAATATAAAGAAATAAGACAATTTTCCCATTTTTACTCACCTTGTCCCTTTTGCCCAGAAAAGAAAATGAGGTTGTTTCTCAAAGCGGAGACATTATTGGCAAAGGTGAGCTTCAGGTGGAATTCATAAAAATGACCGATACTGGGTATAGAAGGATAAGCCACATAGGATGAGTATCCAAATTCATCAAGTCCACTAAACCTGGGCCGAGTGATGTTGACAGCTGCAAAGAAATAAAATAAATAACTAAATTATTCAAATAAAATTGTTAAATTATTTTAAATTAATAAAATTAAAAACAAATTATTTTCAATATACATTTAATAATAATAAAAAAAACATATGCCTAAAATAATAATAATAATAAAACAAGTCAGGGCTATGGCAACATAATGGTTAATGGTGACCTATCGCAAGGGTTGCGGGTTCAATTCTTGCTACATTTACTATAATTATACAGTGGGGAAAATATTTATTTGATTCACTGCTGATTTTGTAAGTTTGCCCACTTACAAAGAAATGAAGGGTCTGTAATTTTTATGGTAGGTTTATTTTAATGGATAGAGACAGAATAAAGACATTATATAAAGGTTAGAGATTGATTTTCATTTCAGTGAGTGAAATAAGCATTTGATCCCCTACCAACCAGTAAGAATTCTGGCTCCCACAGATTGGTTATTTGCCCATGTGGAACACAGATTAGTCCTGTCACTTTAAGAAGTTACTCCTAATGTCAGTTTGTTAATGCAGTTGGGACCACAGTCACCAAGCAAACCATTGGTAAAACACAACACCACAAAGGACGGAAATCCTGCAGCGCCAGCAAGGTCCCCCTGCTCAAGAAGGCACATGTACAGGCCCGTTTAAAGTTTACCAATGAACATCTAAATGATTCAGAGAAGGCAAGGGAGAAAGTGCTGTGGTCAGATAAGACCAAAATTGAACTCTTTGGCATTAACTCGACTCGCCGTGTTTGGAGGGAGAGAAATGCTGAGTATGACCCCAAGAACACCATCCCTACAGTCAAATGTGGCCGCCGTGATTTTTGCCAAGACAGACATGTTCCTGGATCTTTGGTCAACAAGGATGTTGATCCAAGAACATGTTGTATTTGGTGGAATCACAGTCACCAGTCAAGCATGGAGGTGGAAACATTATGCTTTGGGGCTGTTTTTCTGCTAAGGGTACAGGACGACTTCACTGCATTGAGGGGCAAATGGACGGGGCCATGTACTGTAAAATCTCGGACGAGAACCTCCTTCCCTCAGCCAGATCACTGAAGATAGGTCATGGATGGGTCTTCCAGCACGACAATGACCCGAAACATGCCGCCAAGGCAACAAAGGAGTGGCTCAAGAAGAAGCACATTAAGGTCATGGAGGGGCCTAGCCAGTCTCCAGACCTCACTCCTATAGAAAATCTGTGGAGGGAGCCGAAACTTCGAGTTGCCAAACGACAGTCAAAAAACCTTAAGAATTTAGAGAGAATCTATAAAGAGGAGTGGACCAAAATCCCTTCCGAGATGTGTGCAAACCTGGTGACCAACTACAAGAAACGTCTTACCTCTGTGCTAGCCAACAAGGGTTTCTGCACCAAGTATTAAGTCATGTTTTGCTTGGGGATCAAATATTTATTTCACTCACTGAAATGCAGATCAATTTCTAACCTTTATAATAATAATAATAATACGTTTTTTTTCTTTATAATGTGTCTCTATATGTTAAAACAACCCTACCATAAAAATTACAGACCCTTAATTTCTTTGAAAGTGGGCAAATGTACAAAATAAGCAGGGGATCAAATAAATATTTTCCCAACTGTACTTGAGAAATGCATTGAAATAAGTCTGAATAAAAATAAAAATCTGTAAAATGACAAACAATTTTACTGAGGTGAAGTTACCAGCAGCTGTCTGAGAAAGAGACACAAGATGGCGATATTGCACCATTTATTGCACTTGTCAAATTCTATGCATTATTATTTCCTGTGGGGAACGAAGCTGCTGCTAACGATTATTATTGTAATTTTGTGCCATTTTACTCTGGGAATGGACATTGGTCGTAACAGTGATATCTGCAGAAATCAGAATTTGTTGAATGGCTGTTACTTTGGACAATTCATTTCAGAGGAGGAAAATCTCAACATTTAATCACCTGGTCCACCAAGCATTGGTCAGAAACATTTCAGCTTGGGTACATTAAGCATTTACACACGTTTTCTCCAGTGAAAAAAAATGTGCTACCTAAAGAGTTGTCTCCACCCCTCATTTTGTTTTTATGAACTGTGCAGTCTGCAAAGCCTCTCCGGAGGATTTCTTTGGAAACAGCACTGAAGTTCTTCCCTCTGCTCGCCCCTTGAATTATTGATGCCTTTTGAAATTGCACATATATTACCTTGTCACGGTTTATTTGCACAGCGCCTAATGAACAACTAGAATGCATTTTTAGCAGCGCTGGCTTGATGGGGCCAGCTGTATTCTTAACTCACAGTGTCATGTAATGACTCTGTGATATGCTGCCTATGCGGAGTTACATTTCTTGCTCCAAGTGAAATTCATTAATAAACTGGCCATTTATTAATCAGACATATTGGGTACTTTTTGAGAATACCAATTACCAACTGCAGTCCTGTGCAAGGGTGTGTGATTCGAGCTCATTTCCAAAGTCAAATGGGATTTCTGATTCTAGCATTCAGAAGTGATCAGAATTGCAATAATTAGACATGAAAAACTTGCTTTCCCTGAGGTATTTCTCACTTCTGATACATGAATAAAACACTATAATTTTTTACAATTCTTCTAATAACTAAAAATGTATCTGTGAATGTCCCATATGACAGGATAAAGATCTGTCCACAAATAACCATAACTAACGTTTAACTTTCCATGCAAAGGCACTGCAGAGCACAGGATGCTTCTCTCTGCTGTATTATTCTGCTGCTGTTGCTGCTGGAGGTGAATAAAGGAACAAGAAAACAAAACCTCCAACTCCCTGGCAGTTTTTACAGGTGACATATTACCCATTTATTTCCATTCGTTCTAGTCAAAAACCATTTGTGTGTAAGGATTTTGCTGTAGTGAAATTCAATCGCTTTGTCAGCTGTGTTGGCTGGACTCCGAGACATTTTGCTTTTTTTCCCCCTTCTCTTACCACTGACACACACACACACACACACACACACAAATTAAATAAAGGCATAAAAATAAAGATATGCACATGTGAGCAACTCCTCACAGAATCTATTTGATCCTATACACTTTCCACAAGATGATTGTTTAATCTTTCGATGCAGAGCCTGGTGAGGGTGAAATGAAAATACAGGAAGTCACATGATGTGTGAGTTAAGGCTGTAAGGCGGTTTAGGACAGATGTGCTATTATGTTATGGGTCTATTTTAGGTGAGTGTGATGTTAACGGTGCGTCAGAGAACACAGTCTGTCCTCTAAACTCCACTGCAGCCTCAAGCTGCTTTCAGCAATACAAGCTCCCATGATCAATCGAAAGCTCAATCTATCTGCCTGTGAATTCTGACTTCTAAAAAAAACGAATTCTTTGATAATAAAGCTGCAATTATGCAAATACATTTTAAGTTGGTCAGGTCAAAGTAAAATAATAAAATAAAAATCCATGACTGCTGTTATTTTTGAATAAAAGTATTATTGGCAATTTAAGTAAAGCTGAAGAAATATACATATTAGAAACTTAAATTAAAATAAAATAAAAATAAGCTTTAATTTAAGTCATTTTAGTACTTCAACTTACGGTGAAATAAAAACAAAAAAAAAATGTGCACGACCGTGTTGGTGTTAAAACTAAAAATTGTTATCGGTAATTGAAACAAAGCTGAAATACAATAAATTATAACCATTAGATGAAAATCTTAAACTTGTAAAAAAATTCAAATGTTGCCATGGCAACTAACTTAAATAATTTAAGAATTTAAGTTTTTGTAATTCTTGTCCTGAAATTAAAATGATAGCTAAATGGAAATATAAAAAAGTACAAATAAACATTATTATTAAAATGACAAGCCTAATTTAAAAATAAAATTAAAAAATAAAAATAAACAATTGAAAATGTTAATAAATACTATCATAGTATTCAGATAAAACTAATACAACACTGAAGCATAACAGCCATTTTTTCCAATAAATTTATTTTTCTTTAAAGTTAATTTAAGCAGTTATTATGTTGCCTGGCAACTTAGAAAATAAGATTTTTGTGTTTTTTTGAGTAATCTATAAAAATACATTACTAAAAGTAAAAATGTATCTAAATGCAACACTAAATCAATACATAAAACCGACTCAAAACACCCTTCCTATAATTCCATTAGTCCAAGCTCATTTGAAGTCCGGCACATCTAAAGTTGAGTGACTGTCCAGAGACAGCAAGGCCTTGGTTACTAATCAATATTGATTGATGTTATCTGCTGTTATCAGCCTTTAAATTCAAATGTCAGTCCCACTCGGTGTGACACTGCGAGATTAGAACACTCCATTTGGCATCGGGCTCTTTACTGTCTGACAGAGCGACGTATGCTAGGCCTGCCCGGCGTGCTGTGCCAAGCGGTCTTCAAACCATGCCACCCAATTAGATTACAGCAAAATAGCAGCAGTTCTTTTCCCTCGAAGCGCAGTTGAGAAGATGAAGAGCTATCTGTGAAAGCAGATATCGGACTTTAGCTGACTTAACACTGAGAGGTAGAGCCGGAAAGAGAAGTACATTAGTTACACAGCGCTGTAGTATGTCTTCACAGCTTTGTTATTTGAGACAATAAAACAAACCCAATTGCAGAGAGTACATTCTGTGACTACGCTTTGATAAATTAAGTTTCAGAGTAGCCCAATTTAAAGCACTTGGTGTGCTCATTATATTTGGATGCATACTCCATTACCTGTAGACACCTCAAAAGGTCAGTGCACATAGAGGAATCGAGTTAGCAATACAACGCAGACTGGCAGTTATCCTTAAATGTTCATAGTTCAGTAACTGTTTAGTGAGTTTGTAGCAAGCTCAGAGCACTTAGCTTCTCAAATTGGAACCGTATTTCAACGGCTTGCATCAGTTAAACAAAACCGCTGGGAATACATTTCAATCTACCACCTATGGGTCTAACCTCAAAAATGGAGGTGCTCGCAGGAGATGGAGGAAAACAAACCTCAGAATGCAACAAACGAAACACCCTCTGGCCATGCCGGCTTCATTGTGTCTCCATGGATACTGGTGTAAATCACCGTCTACGCACGAACCTTGACGGGACCTACCCTCATCGCAGAGGAGACCCTGTCTTCCGTAGGGGCAAAGACACACTGCTTCGAGCCGCGTCTGGGGAATGCAGGTGGCGCCGAGCGCACACGGGTTTCGCTCGCAGGCAGTGAACTGGCACAGCTTACCGGAGTAAACTGAAGGACACGCGCAGAACCAGCTCTCCGCATCACTGCACACAAGGAACAAAAATAAGGGGGAAAAAACAGAGAGATCATTAGTACACCAATGAAATGTACCCGTACTGCATCATTACCTTCAGTGGCGTTTGCGTAGAAAGCATAAATTGGGAAGGGGCAGGAGAATACAAATGAGAATTCGGAGCAGAAGTGATGGAAGTCATACATCACCGGCCTGAACTCTAGACCATCCTTGTGAGCCAGACCAACATGAACTGATCTTGCAGTGCAAGACTAGGTAAAAGTGCATTTTTTATTCTATACATAAAGGAAATAAATAGCACTTGATTTGGTATGATTAAAATGTACAGGTGCATCTCAAATTATTAATTTTGAGATCACATGACCAGTTGTATCATGCTGTTACTAATAACTACGTTTACATTATATAGTGCTTTCAGACAGTGCTCAAGGCGATAAGCAAGCATCTAGACAAAATACATCTAAAGAGTATATACATAATGCAGACATAACATTATACTTGTTAGGATGTCCATTTTAGGAAAGTTTTAATGTGAGGCAGGGAAAAGACTTAAGACGTCTTAAGTCGCAGGGGTATATTTGTAGCAATAGCCAAAATTGCATTGTATGGGTCAAAATTATTGATTTTTCTTCTACGCCAAAAATCATTAGAACATTAAGTAAAGATCATGTCATAAATTTCCTACTGTAGATATATCAAAACTTAATTTTTGATTAGTAATATGCATTGCTAAGAACTTCATTTGGACAACTTTAAAGCTGGGCTCACACTACAGGAGTTTTAAAATCCTAACCGATTATGAAATCTGGTTGCAGCACACACATAAGGAGAATCTTTGCAGATTATCTTCTCTCAAATCTTAAACATGCACACACTACAAGATTTGAACATCATGGCGCATCACACACTACGAGATATTATTAAGATTATCATGCCAGAGGGAGCGCCTCACGTGATCGCCTCGTGACCAGGGGCGTGTCTACGTGGTGGCACCGCCCCCCCTGAAATCTGGCTGGCCACACCAGGTGCCCCCCCCCCCTTACCAGATATCTTGCGATAGGTTTGTTTTTAGTAAATTTCTAACTGCATCTGGCAGGGGCGGATCCTGTGTAGGCAGCTGCCTAGGGCCACTTTCTGCTCTTCTTTATACTTAATTTTAAGCGGTTTCTATAGCGTGATCTTAATGACAAATGTCAAGAGCGCATAATGTTACGCGATCCATGTAATGCGTGAGCAAGAATCTCACCACAAGAATCCGCAAGCGGATTTCCTTCACTCATACAAAACTGGACGTGTGCTTTTAACTATATATTGTTTTTTTTTGTTTTTTTATGAATTGGCTCTGCTCTCGCTCAGATATTGCGTGTACACGCTCAAACGTTGTCCTCGCATCACTGAACACCAGAAGAGCTTTTTTTTCTAATTCAGGTGAAGAGTAGCCAAGGCTTTTCTTACTAAATGGAAGCAAACTGGTTATAGTCCGCCTTCTCTAGTTATTTATTTAATTATTTAATACTTATTTTAGTTAAGTGCTTAAATTGTAAATATGCATTTATTAAATTATTTTATCTAGTGCATTTGTATTTTGTTGTTTTTGTAGGCTATACAATAAAAGCGTATACCAACCAGAAATAATCACTGAGGGTGCTTCTGACATTAGTGAGGGTGCTCT
>NW_015505645.1:1178640-1179035 GCF_001515645.1 Sinocyclocheilus grahami
CTAATTTGTCCCATCTATTGCTATGGTTATCACTATGTCAATCACTTCTACTTCGAGAGCGAATCCAGCATAAATATGCGGATGTCATTCCCGAAACTTTGCAACGTGTGTGTGGTCGAAAAACAAAGTTCTACATTTTAAATGGATTATTGCCTAGAAAGCTTGCAAAGAGCGCTCCTTTTTTAACCACTAAAACTGTCACTCTTAGTTCATCGTGATCTCACAAAGTTCTGTTATGACCAATGAATCTCACACTGTGCAATTAATATATTATTAACATCGTCGTGTATACACTCTGTATGTTATAATGAAAGGATTCGATTGTGATCAGCACAGAACAAAAACTAGTGTGTGTCGCAGCCATTAGGTAAACCAGCATACATTCATGAGGATGA
>NW_015505645.1:1180631-1186065 GCF_001515645.1 Sinocyclocheilus grahami
CATCTACTAGTTCAACATCTACAGGTGAGGATGATTCTGGGCTGAATGTAACCTTTTTAAAGAAACCCTTCAATTTTTATTTGAATAACACCGTAATTCAGCATCTAATTCTGATTTATCATCTGTTTTTATTATTTTTTCAGCCTCTTTACAGCTGGTCACTTCCACAACATCTACTAGTTCAACATCTACAGGTGAGGATGATTCTGGGCTGAATGTAACCTTTTTAAAGAAACCCTTCAATTTTTATTTGAATAACACCGTAATTCAGCATCTAATTCTGATTTATCATCTGTTTTCATTATTTTTTCAGTCTCTTTACAGACGGTCACTTCCACAACATCTACCAGTTCTACTTCCACAGGTGAGGATGATGCTGGACTGCACTGTAATATTGAAGTACCACTGTCCATAATTAATATTGTCTTCACGAAGAGCACATTAATTGATCATCTGATTCTGATTTAACATCTGTTTGCATTTGTTTTTGTTTCAGTTTCTTTACAGCCGGTCACTTCCACAACATCTACCAGTTCTACTTCCACAGGTGAGGATGATTCTGGACTGAATGTAACTATTTAAAAGAAACCCCTGTTTTTTTTTTTTTTTTATTTTATTTTATGAATTGGCTCTGCTCTCGCTCCGATATTGCGTGTACACGCTCAAACGTTGTCACTGAACAACTGAACACCAGAAGAGCTTTTTTTTCTAATTCAGGTGAAGAGTAGCCAAGAAATAATCACTGAGGGTGCTTCTGACATTAGTGAGGGTGCTCTTGTCTTAATGCACATTTTCACATATTTTGTCCCATCTATTGCTATGGTTATCACTAGGGGTGAATTCGGGTAATCTGGGACATTGGGTAATCTGGGACACCTAAACTTCAGTGGGTTTATTTCCTGTTCTAACAAAATTTAGTCAACGGGACTTTTACTATAATTTTAGCATAGATGTCATGGGGTGATTACACAGAAAAGGGCGGGCAATTGTCAATCAAGAAGCTCTCCAAATAAATCGCAGAAGTCAAAATTGCAAAAAATGTCCCAGATTACCCGAATTCACCCTGTGTCAATCACTACTACTTCGAGAGCGAATCCAGCATAAATATGCGGATGTCATTCCCGAAACTTTGCAACGTGTGTGTGGCCAAAAAACAAAGTTCTACATTTTAAATCATTGCCTAGAAAGCTCGCAAAGAGCGCTCCTTTTTTAACCACTAAAAACTGTCACATTAGTTCATCGTGATCTCACAAAGTTCTGTTATGACCAATGAATCTCACACTGTGCAATTAATATATTAACATCGTTGTGTAAACACTCTGTATGTTATAATGAAAGGATTCGATTGTGATCAGCACAGAACAAATACTGGTGTGAGTCGCAGCCATTAGGTAAACCAACACACATTCATGAGGATGAAAGTGTTTTAACTTGAGTAAAGTCCCCAGACCCCCTGTTCGTGACTCCCCTGCCACCCCCATACACGTTCAAAACTGAGGCGATTTCACTCCAGCGCTTCTCTTTCTCCTTACGGTTGTGATACGTTTTCGACATTATACAGACAGTCGTGTTACTACAAAACATCAAGAAGCAGTTTCCTCCGTCTCCACTATCCAATGGAACCGTACAGCAGCTGTTTTGCGGTTGCGCATTGGCTATTGTGAAAGTACTGACGTAATTATATAGCCATCATCATCCCAATTTCAATCCTAAATATCAAACATGTTTGATATGATCGGGGCGGCCCCGATTTGTGTGCGAGTCGATCGGTGAGTGCCTCACATTATCAGATAATCCGCACCGAACATCGGGACCGATCGAGGGGCTCAACAAGATTTTTGCTCCGATTCTCGGGAGGGGGAAATCGGGCTAAAAATCCTGTAGTGTGAGCCAGGCTTTAAAGGTGATTTTCTCAATATTTTGAAATTTTTGCACCCTCAGATTCCAGATTTTCAAATAGTTGTATCTCGGCCAAATATGGTCCTATCCTAACAAGCTTATAACAATAATAATCTTATTTATTCAGCTTTCAGATGATGTATAAATCTCAATTTCGAAAAATTTACCCTTATGACTGGTTTTGTGGTCCAGGGTCATAAACATTCCCAAGACCACTGAGATGAAGACTCCGTATAAATAAACAAAAAACAGAGTGCACCTTTAAAAATCCCATATTTAAATAAGTGCATAACTAGGCCTGAAGGCCATCTGCAAATGTAGACTCTCATTCTGCTGATGTTGATCTAGCCTCACTGCAAGCGAATGATTAGAAATGCTCGAGCTAACGACTGACTGCCGAGGTGAAATTCCGCAAACAGAACTTTTATAATTCCAGGCTTTATCCCCAAGTGAGAGGGAGGGCCAGCATGATAGGCAATATTCAGACAAGACCTTCATAAGCTGCCAGAAGATGTAGACGGTTTTCAAAAGGTATAATATCAGATACAGGAAGCATAGGAGGAGTTTCAAATCTATAAATTAATAATGCGTTTTGAGCTGCAGCACAGCTGAAATGAAATATTTACATTGTCACTGGGATTTCAAACCAGTGCAAGTGACTGATACACACACACACACACACAATACAGAATACTCTTAAAACCCGGGCATGAAAAGATTTGAATGACGACTATGCAAGGAGAATTTGAATACACTCATATTTTCATGTAAAATCACTGGTACGCATACAAATGTTATAATATCAACATTCTTTCTTCTGGTGTGGTTAGAAAACATCTTAGGAATTTCAGAAAAGTCTAATGTGTTGATCTAATGTGTTAGATAGATAGATACTGAAATAAATCGCAGAAGTCAAAATTGCAAAAAATGTCCCAGATTACCCGAATTCACCCTGTGTCAATCACTACTACTTCGAGAGCGAATCCAGCATAAATATGCGGATGTCATTCCCGAAACTTTGCAACGTGTGTGTGGCCAAAAAACAAAGTTCTACATTTTAAATCATTGCCTAGAAAGCTCGCAAAGAGCGCTCCTTTTTTAACCACTAAAAACTGTCACATTAGTTCATCGTGATCTCACAAAGTTCTGTTATGACCAATGAATCTCACACTGTGCAATTAATATATTAACATCGTTGTGTAAACACTCTGTATGTTATAATGAAAGGATTCGATTGTGATCAGCACAGAACAAATACTGGTGTGAGTCGCAGCCATTAGGTAAACCAACACACATTCATGAGGATGAAAGTGTTTTAACTTGAGTAAAGTCCCCAGACCCCCTGTTCGTGACTCCCCTGCCACCCCCATACACGTTCAAAACTGAGGCGATTTCACTCCAGCGCTTCTCTTTCTCCTTACGGTTGTGATACGTTTTCGACATTATACAGACAGTCGTGTTACTACAAAACATCAAGAAGCAGTTTCCTCCGTCTCCACTATCCAATGGAACCGTACAGCAGCTGTTTTGCGGTTGCGCATTGGCTATTGTGAAAGTACTGACGTAATTATATAGCCATCATCATCCCAATTTCAATCCTAAATATCAAACATGTTTGATATGATCGGGGCGGCCCCGATTTGTGTGCGAGTCGATCGGTGAGTGCCTCACATTATCAGATAATCCGCACCGAACATCGGGACCGATCGAGGGGCTCAACAAGATTTTTGCTCCGATTCTCGGGAGGGGGAAATCGGGCTAAAAATCCTGTAGTGTGAGCCAGGCTTTAAAGGTGATTTTCTCAATATTTTGAAATTTTTGCACCCTCAGATTCCAGATTTTCAAATAGTTGTATCTCGGCCAAATATGGTCCTATCCTAACAAGCTTATAACAATAATAATCTTATTTATTCAGCTTTCAGATGATGTATAAATCTCAATTTCGAAAAATTTACCCTTATGACTGGTTTTGTGGTCCAGGGTCATAAACATTCCCAAGACCACTGAGATGAAGACTCCGTATAAATAAACAAAAAACAGAGTGCACCTTTAAAAATCCCATATTTAAATAAGTGCATAACTAGGCCTGAAGGCCATCTGCAAATGTAGACTCTCATTCTGCTGATGTTGATCTAGCCTCACTGCAAGCGAATGATTAGAAATGCTCGAGCTAACGACTGACTGCCGAGGTGAAATTCCGCAAACAGAACTTTTATAATTCCAGGCTTTATCCCCAAGTGAGAGGGAGGGCCAGCATGATAGGCAATATTCAGACAAGACCTTCATAAGCTGCCAGAAGATGTAGACGGTTTTCAAAAGGTATAATATCAGATACAGGAAGCATAGGAGGAGTTTCAAATCTATAAATTAATAATGCGTTTTGAGCTGCAGCACAGCTGAAATGAAATATTTACATTGTCACTGGGATTTCAAACCAGTGCAAGTGACTGATACACACACACACACACACAATACAGAATACTCTTAAAACCCGGGCATGAAAAGATTTGAATGACGACTATGCAAGGAGAATTTGAATACACTCATATTTTCATGTAAAATCACTGGTACGCATACAAATGTTATAAAAATAATTGCACTTATGCAAACACTGGATAGGACAACATGCACCCTTCCCACTCTGTAAGACACTAATCAAGTGACCTCGTTTGTACACAAGCACTCTTTGCACCATTCCCAGGGAAAGACGGTGGATGGTTTGTCACTGCCTTTCAGGACAGCAGGGGGTAATGCCGCGGCAGACTGCAAGATTATTGCCCCGCATTATGTAGAACATGCAAACACATCTGTTTCTGTGACTGATTGCCCTTCACCAGCCATGCAAGCTCAGACTGATGCAGGGAACAGTCAGGAGGAATATTCAGGTGTCTGCTGCATGTGGTGAGCCCCATTCGCAGCCAACTGTGTATGATCACAGGAGATGGGTTTAAAACTCTTCAAAGAAAGTCTTGACATTGCAGTGGCATTCTGTATTTTGATAATGACCCTTTTATTTTAAAAAGATAAAAAGGAAAATAGACAAAATCAGAGTTTTGTGGATTTTAGCCTATTAACTTTGAGGCCATCTATACAGGTGCATCTCAATAAATTAGAATGTCGTGGAAAAGTTCATTTCAGTAATTCAACTCAAATTGTGAAACTCGTGTATTAAATAAATTCAATGCACACAGACTGAAGTAGTTCAAGTCTTTGGTTCTTTTAATTGTGATGATTTTGGCTCACATTTAACAAAAACCCACCAATTCACCATCTCAACAAATTAGAATACTTCATAAGACCAATAAAAAACATTTTTAGTGAATTGTTGGCCTTCTGGAAAGCATGTTCATTTACTGTACATGTACTCAATACTTGGTAGGGGCTCCTTTTGCTTTAATTACTGCCTCAATTCGGCGTGGCATGGAAGTGATCAGTTTGTGGCACTGCTGAGGTGGTATGGAAGCCCAGGTTTCTTTGACAGTGGCCTTCGGCTCATCTGCATTTTTTGGTCTCTTGTTTCTCATTTTCCTCTTGA
>NW_015505645.1:1189696-1194709 GCF_001515645.1 Sinocyclocheilus grahami
AATACTGAAATAAATGAACTTTTCCCACGACATTCTAATTTATTGAGATGCACCTGTATATACATATAATAATAAAAATATTACACACACACACACACACAAGTTCAAATGTTTGGGGTCAAATTTTTTTTTGTGTTTCTCTCTTAATCTCACCAAGGCTGCATTTAATTGATCAGAAATAAAATAAAAACAGTTTCTATTGTAACATTTGAAATGTTAATTTATTCATGATGCAAAGATGAATTTTCAGCAGCCATTACTCCATTCTTCAGTGTAAAAAAAAAAAAAAAAACTTTTCGAAATAATAATATTTTCACAGAGCACTTGGGCAAAACAGACTTCTCCGAGATGGGTTTAGAACCAGAAATGAGGATGCTACCACGTACAAGACTGTGTTTAAAATGGAATACTTACATCACAACAATAAAACACTTACAATTATATTAAATAATTCTATCATTTAATAAAATTATATTGTCATTCAATTATACAAATATAACTTGTTTTTATTATTATTATTGTGTACATTGATTATTGGTAATATTTATCAAATAAATGACAATAAACAGGACAAAAGTTTGGAAAATTTGAGTAATTACAGGAAAAAAGCAGGTGTCTAATTGCATATCAAATTATGAACCAAAAGCAAGATTGCACAGTATTAATGGGTCATTTGTTATTTGCAAACAAGTTTTTTTATTGCAATATTCCTTTAAACTCATTCAGTACATAATGAATGAATTTAGACCATCGGTAAGGTAAATGGTACCTTATCTTTGTTTATCGGTTTAAGTTCAGAGCCAGTTCTCTGTAGTCCTTCAGGAGAACCGCTCCACAGCTGTCAGATGCAGAGTTACAGTGCCTGTGCTCACGCTGCTGTAGTAAAGCACGTGATCGGCTGAGCAAAAGGCATTTTCAAGACTGACATTTACATGGATTTGTAAGAAACCTCATTAGGTGAAACTAAAAAAACTCTGGTGGTCTTGTGTTGACAAATGAACCTTTTGTCATGTTTTACACGTCACATCACAATTCCAGAACTCTGGTGAAGAGCAGCACGTAGCCATTCGGGTCAGGAACAGAAATTTGCTAATTTATTATATTGCACCACAATAAATTTTAGTATTGCAATAATTTTCCGTACCAGTATACTAGGAAACTACAATATGATAAATATCCAGCTAACAAAAATATGTTCTAAGAACGTTTCTATAAAGTTATATAGACATTTCAGAATTTTCCCAGAACGGGAAATAAATTAAAAAAAAAGTTAGATGAACGGCCAACTGAAGTGTTTCAGAAAAAAACATTCCATGCATAATGTATAAGTAATGATTTTGTGCCAACATTGAGAACATTATTAAATACAGATAACGTTACAGGAAGAACATTTTTTTCATAACTTTGCCAGAACATTAACCAAAGGTCTAAGTATATTCCCTGTTAGCTGGTTATGCATAAAACTTTTTTTTTTTTTAGTGAGATAGATATGTGGGGGCGTGTTAGAACGAGCCGTTTTAGGGGGGCGTGGCAGAGTCTTAACTTTGATAAAGAATCTCTTTGGTTTTGAGACTTTAGTCTTTGCAACTTCTGGGATCTTATCTATGCACAATCAGCTTGTAACAATCCAAAGAGAAAGGAAAACTTGAAAACGCATCACATGACCCCTTTACAAGCTGCCCAAATGTTCACGCAAAAGGCGTAACTTTATTGTTGCTGCCACCGCCATTTTTATGAAGACCCTGTGTGTTTCGTTGCGAAAGCGAAAATACTTTGTTTGGCCTTCCAAAAGAGGACACAACTAGAAATCAGTGGTTAAGTTGTATATACAACACTGTTCCAGAACACTTCAACCCAAATATTCAGATGTGTGCAGCACATTTTATGAAGGACTGTTTCCTGATCCTGGGAGATTAGACTATAATGCCGGCTGTTCTGACTCACAGTCTGCAAGTAAGTTTTCATAAAGAATTTGCCACTGATGATTCAAACGTGAGTTTTGAGCAGTGTAGAGTAGCGCTTGTTTGTCATTTCTCCAATCACAAATGCAGACATGGTTTTATGTTTGCGAGGCGCGATGCAATGTGTAAAAAGTCATTATAATCTGCAATTATGTTCCCACTGGATGATACAAATGCCTCGTGTATAATGGGTTTGGATGTTTTGGTCTCGTCGCTCTGGGACACGGCATCACATTATGGTGATGGGTGTAACATTTGTCACATGCTTGAGGTATTCGGCCAATCACAACGCACTGGATAGCTGGCCAATCAGAGCACACCTCGCTTTTCAGACCAATGAGCTTTGAAAAAAATCTACGCGTTTCAGAAAGGCGGGGCATAGAGGAGAAACAATATTGTACAGTATGTAGAAAATAATGTGTTTTTTTAACCTTAAACCACAAACATTTAATTACACCAAATACTCAAAATAATGTTCTTTTTAACAACATCATATGACCCCTTTAACAGACACATTGAAAACACTAATTGCAGAAAGAATCTTTAAAATCATACTTGCTACAGGTTCCTCCATTACGGCAGGGTTGGTGCTGGCAGGCTGCAGCATCACAGTTCTGAATATTTTGGCCTCTGATTGCTTCCCCTACCACATACAGCTCTTTGGAGCCCATCTGCAGCTCATGTATGCAGCCAATGAAGCCAGAGACATTCCCAATGTTGTGGTGCAGCTCGGAGAGGGATGGAACGCCACCAAGGAATGTGGGGCCGAACACCACCTGAGCGTTGGGAGGAAGAAAGTTGACACATGCTAACAATAATGACTCTTCTCTTGTTAAAGAGATTCATGTTAAATTAGCCTGCATTTTAAAATACAATACGGTTCAAAATATTGGGTTGGTAAGATGTCTTTTTAAAATTTTTAAAAAAAAAGTGTTGTATGCTCACTAAGGCTGTATTTATTTAATGAAATTTACAGTAAAACTGTTATATTGTAACAATTATATTATTTAAATAACTTGTCTATTTGAATACATTTAAAAAAAAATGTAATTTATTCTTGCAGCAAATTACCATTACTCCAGTTTTCAGTGACACATGAACCTTCAGAAGTTATTCTAATATGCCGATTTGCTGCTCAAGAAACATTTCTTATTATCAGTATTGAGAATGGTAGAGCTGCTTCATATTTTAGTAGAGACCGTGATACTGTCACCGTTTAACCATTTAATGCATCCTTCTTGAAAAAAAAAAGAAAAGAAAAAAAAAACACCGACCTAAAACTTTTGATTGGCAGTGTGTGTTTTGGGATAGTAAAGTGTTAGATTTTGGCAAAAAGCTACATATTGTAGGTTACAATACACTTTATTCTTTCCTACACAAAGATTACAGTGTGCAATAACTGTTTTGAAGTCAATGGCTCTTATACCTTGGAAATTATAATTAGAGATAAAAGCAAAGTTTTTAGCTTTGAAAGGATTTATGTGGAGCTGCTACAGTAGCTTAAAGGACCTTTTGCTGCTGTATGCATTTAGCAATCATTGTTCATTCATTTAGGTCAAAAGCCAATTATTCTTTTGAAAAAAAAAAAAGTTGATTGGTTTTGATCAAGACAAGACATCTTTCCAATAAAATAGGTGACTCCGTCCGAGATATTTATGCCTTTATCATCTATTCTTGCTTATGTTGGCTGGACAACAAACTTGGTACAACCTTTTAAAAGATGGAAATTATAATTAGAGATAAAAGCAAAGTTTTTAGCTTTGAAAGGATTTATGTGGAGCTGCTACAGTAGCTTAAAGGACCTTTTGCTGCTGTATGCATTTAGCAATCATTGTTCATTCATTTAGGTCAAAAGCCAATTATTCTTTTGAAAAAAAAAAAAATAGTTGATTGGTTTTGATCAAGACAAGACATCTTTCCAATAAAATAGGTGACTCCGTCCGAGATATTTATGCCTTTATCATCTATTCTTGCTTATGTTGGCTGGACAACAAACTTGGTACAACCTTTTAAAAGAAAAAAAATCTTAAGACAAAAGTATCTTATTTTTCATCAGCCTTCTCTTGCTTCCCCCCCATCTCCAGCAACTGCCCAGTAACAACCCCTTAGCAAGCACATGTATACATATATAACCGGTTTCAAAGTACACAAGGCCTATATAGCTTTCAAACATCACTTCATACCATCTAACTATTCAAACTACACAAGGCCTACAGAATCATAAGGCTTACAACTAACCTTCAAACTGTTTTAAACTTTCTGATTGGGCTTCAAAAGTTTGTCATCTAATTGGCCATTTGACAGACATTGATAAACATCTCCCATAAGGCCTCCGGTGATTTTATTTTATGCAGCTCTATAAATGGATTTGTAAGGCCATTTTATTCTGATTAAGTATCTTATGGTCTGTTGAAAGTGTCTGATTATTGCAGCACAGCACTCTCTGAGGTTCTCATCAATTAGGACACAAACCTATTTAACTTGAATGATCAAACTTATTATTTTTGCAACAAATATCATTACACCTGCTCTCAAGACTGAGGTGCCTTCTTTACAAAAATAACGGCATAGCCTACCCGACTGCAAATATATTATTTTCCTTTACAATAGCCAAAATGCTGTGTGTAAATGTGGGTGTGATAACTTTTAACCCTTCTTTTGTATGCATGCATAATATACACATTTTTGAAATTTCTATAATTTTCTTTTAAATTGTTCTGATGTTAAAATGGTTAAAGTAAATCAGACAATTCATAGATAAATTATAGATAGTCACAGTTATTCAAATGATCGAATATGTAGAAGCAGGTTTACCTCTGACACAGGCTGATCCATATATTTCTGCTGCCGATTAGCAGTTCCATTAGCAACAGCTATTTCAATGATACAGAGCTGGTCATTGTCACGAGATGGCAATGCATATCTAAAAGAAAGCAAGAAAGAGAGATACAGGGCATACACTCTAAAAAATGCTGGGTTGTTTCAACCCAATGTTGGGTCAAATATGGACTAACCCAACTGTTGGGTTAAAAAGCTAATTTAAAAATGTAAC
>NW_015505645.1:1194833-1197455 GCF_001515645.1 Sinocyclocheilus grahami
CAAAATTTAACCCAACAGTTGGGTTAGTCCATATTTGACCCAACATTGGGTTGAAACAACCCAGCATTTTTTAGAGTGTAGGATGGAGGAAGGAAAATCTCAGTAGATCATGCAGCATTCACAATAAATCAATTTTAAGCATGAAAACAACACAAATTGGTGAAGGGAGTTCTGGGATACTACTAGGACGCTCCTCGGAAGAAAAATCATGAATAAAAATATTCATCTTCCGAGCTTGTGTTCGGTCTCCATCCTTTGTTATTCTGCTACTCCAGCAATATATTTTCTCAATCTCAAACTGTCAGAAGACAACACCTCCCTGCTCACAGGCTGAAAAATAATCCATTTCACAAACGGAACGCAACAGTAAAAGCTGCTTAATGTTTCAACAATCTCCCCCACGAAGCATTCAACGGTGTCTTCGCCTACTGATCCTGACATGATCCAACTGTTATTCTGCAAAAAAACATCACCATCCTCACAAAAAAAATACATACAAACATTTAATTGGCATCCATATGCAAAAGTCATGGATTTCCTCGCTGTCCAATCAGCTCTTTCAGGCACTTGAAAAACTCAAGACTTGTTTATTCGAGCACCAGCTTTTGATTTCAGCTCATGTTAGGTTCAGGACAAGGAGGGGAGAAAAATCCCCTCTCCTTTAATGACCAGATGTGAGCAATCAGGGTGATTGCCCTCATGCTAATTTGAAACAGCCTTGCAGGACACCTCCCTGAAGGCAATCAAAGCCCTACAACTTCAGGTAGTACTAATTACAACACTGGGGAAGTTATGAGAGTCGCTATGCATACAGATTGACAAATTAATGCCCGATTGGGTCTATGAGAAGGAAATTCAACGTGACTGACAGCCCGCCGCTGAACCAGTATTGCTGATGAATCCTGAACATAAGGACATGAACTGATTCGATTGTTCGTGGAGGCTCCTGCAACGACTTTAATATTCTGATATTAGTCCAAGTAGCGTGATGTTATGAGGTGCTAATTATTTTAATCATGGCTCAATAATCACTTTAGGTGCATTGGACAGCTGTTTGCATTTATAGAGACTTCTCATCAGGTTTAATGTGTCCTATATGATATGATGATTTCAGCGTTGGCAGTAAATGCAGGAGCATGTATGGACTATTTTAACCCTCTGGGGTCTGAGGGTGTTTTGGGCCCTGGAGAAGTTTTGACATGTCCTGACATTTGTGCTTTTTTCAGTTGCTAATAAACATTTTAATGACTAAGTTTAGTAGCACCATAATCAGCACAAACTGGGCTACAATAATATGTGGGCAGCATGTATGTATGTGATTGTGTTTTTGAGAAAACAACGTTTATGCGTGCAAAAGATATTTTGAAAAACTAAAAAAAAAAAGTGTTTTTATAGTTAACTGAAACTAAAACCACAAAAAACAATCTTTATTGAAATAAACTGGAAAAAAAATGCTAGTTGCCAAATTTTAATTTAGTTTACCTGGATGTACAAACATATGTAAAAATAAAACAAAAACTATATTGTCATCTTTAAAAAAAATACTAAAAATGTAAAGGAAACCCCCCCCCCACTAAAAACACTTTAAAAATAGCTAAAATTAAAATAAAAACAAAATATAAAAATAAAAACTGATTCAAAATATGAATTAAAACTACATTAGAATTTCAATACTACTAAAATAACACCAGTTTAACAAATTAATGGCATGCGATTTTCAAGCAGTATTGTGGGCAATTGTGTTTTAAACGAAACTCCTTCCCAGCTCATGTAACTGTTTTCTTCTCCAGACGCATTTAAATGCCACCCACTGAGATCTACAGGGGTTTGTCCTTTCAGAGCATTAAATCAAATGAATCACAGGCAACAAAGAGAGAGTAAAAAAAAAAAACAGATTCCACAAACACTCACATTACATTTCCGCTGGACAGTAAGAACATGATGTTAAAAAGGATTTAAATGTCACTTTATAAAGTGTGGCAGATGACACAATCTTAAATGGCTAGATGCTACCAAATGGCAAAGATGGCTAATATTTCTCAAGGCGCATATTAAAAAGATCTAAAGGAACATCTAGTGCAGCGCTCCAGTGTCTGTGCTGTGTCTGAGCATGACTGTGATGATCTAACTGGGCGCTGGTGTCATTCTTTCTGATGAGCTCTTGTGGACACATGGATACAGTCCGGAGGGAATAGAATCAGCACACTGGTTATTTACAGTCTCAGTCAGATCTCATTATCTGTTTACTTTAATAGAAAACTTTTATTTCTTAAAAAGCACAAAGCATATACACTTCAATTCAAAAGTTTGGGGATTTTTAAAAAAATATTTGTGAAAGAAGATTTTTATGCTCACCAAGGCTGCATTTATTTGATCAGAAATCCAGTTCAAAATAGTAATATTGTGAAATAGTTTTGCAGTTTTAAATGACAAAGCTGAATTTTCAGCAGCCATTACTCCAGTTTTCAGTGTCACACGGTCCTTCAGAAATCATTCTAAAATGCTGACTTGGTGTTTAAGAAACATTTCTTATTATCATCATTGTAGGAAACTGCTGTGATGCTTAATATATTATACACACTCACACACACACACACACACACACACACACATATATATATA
>NW_015505645.1:1197465-1200807 GCF_001515645.1 Sinocyclocheilus grahami
CTGTTATGGGTTGCTAGGCATTCCACCATCCATATATCCTGCTAAAAAGCCTTATTTTAAAAAGATGTGGTTCCTTTATAATATCATAGATTTATATTTTACTGGTAAAATATATAATTGCTCAGAGGGTTTGTGGAGGTGATTCTGTGTAAATGTGCTCAGACCTGATGCAACATCGTGACATCTCTCTCTCACACACACACACACACACATCACTCGACAACTATGTAATCTAAAAGCTGAATAGAATTGCAGTTCATGCCACAGTTCAGTAGAATGGATGCTGGGAGACGCAGAGCATCACGGGGCCACTATTGGTCTGACTACAAAACATGTATAAAGCACTGGCAACAGATGGCAGTAAAACATCATGAAGCTGCAGTTCTGCAGTACAAACGTGAACACACACTGCTACTTCTTTATTGGTGGACGTGAAAACAAAGGCAGAAATTAGAGAGGACTTTTACTTCATACCACATTGCAAGTCCAACAGGAACAGCAATGATAACAAGTGGCGATATGACGGGTGATAATTGCACACAGAAAAACCATCAACACAATTCCCTGTTGGCCCACGGATAATGTACAGAAAAAATATATGTTTATGCTAATTAAGGGCAATTCTACAATTCTTGAATTCATTCATGCATCCACTTCGACCTGCTCTTCATCTGAATGAGAGCCGTTAAGAGCCACAATTGCAGCCACTCATTGATAATTTTTATCCCATTGTCAACAACATGTCAATAGCTCAAACTGACTGTGTCATCATAAGCAACCTAAGATGAATACAGAACTGAAGAGTTTTGTTCCCACATGTATGTTTCCTGAGAGGTGCGCAAAAGCCGGTGGCAGATAACGGCGCTTCCCTTGATCCCCCCCACCGAGGGAGCCGATAAAGACAGGCGCAGCCCCTTAGACTCGCTCAACCAGCTGCACTGATTTTCTTGCATTAAAGTGTCAAGCCAATTTTTGCATAACAAGCTCACTCGAATGGCTTCAGTTATTTTGGGCAGCCTGTGTTCTTAGTCATGTCTCCAGCTGATCTTCCAGACCCAAATTACAGGCACGCCCTACGGCTTTGAGACGCTGCTCCAGATGAGGTATTTTGAGAGTAGTCTGACTACTTGCCTGATTAAAAATAACAATGCTTACAGCCTGCCAGACACAAATATTACCTTCAGAAAGCTGGTATATTTTACAAGCATGCATGAAAGAAAAATGTGAGGAGTAGCTGTATTGGGAATATGGCGATTACAGTAAGGCTCTTTTAAAGACTTGGCAATTGTAAATCGGCAATTGTTCCAATCGCCAATAGTGGCCTGCAAAATGGACCGCAAAATAATTTGGTGCATGAGATGTGACTGTGGCCATTATCATGACATGCAGTATGACGAAGTTAAGGACACATGTAAATTGCATGTATTTTCATATTAAACATTGCAAACGCTATGTAAATTTATGTAAATAATATATATATATATATATATATATATATATATATGATAAAAAAAAGAAGAAATTAATACTTTTATTCAGCAGGGATACATTAAATATTTAATTGAATGAAAAGTGACAGTATAATGGTTTCCACAAAAATATTAAATAGCTCAATTGTTTTTACACTGATTATAGTAAAAAAAAAGTATAAAAAAATATTAGAATGATTCTTGAAGGATCACATGGCACTTATGACTGAAGTAATGTCTGCTGAAAATTCAGCTTTGCATCAAAGGAATAGATAACATTTTAAAATATAATAAAGTAAAAAAATGTTAAATTTTAAATTGTAATAATATTTCAAAATATTACTGTTTTTACTGTATGTTTTAACAGACAAACAGACACAGATAGATAGATAGATAGATATATAGATAGATAGATAGATAGATAGATAGATAGATAGATAGATAGATAGATAGATAGATAAACTACATAGAGAAGGAAGGAGCTCTTGCAAATTTTCTGTTTGAGCACATTGTCTTGCCTGTGTTTTTGACATATTTCATATTCAATGTAATTTCATGGTCTTAATTGTGATAATATAAGCAATGTAAAAAGCAAATTCAACAACTCGAGGACAAACTATACAGCACCAAAATGGGGTTTCAGCAGTTACTGGGAAATAAATAGGAAAGAAGCAAAAATATCTCCAGATCTAATGGATTGATCCACAGAGCAACCGCATTAAGAATGCTTCTCTCTTTTTTTTCAAACAAACCCAGCAGTAGTTCCCTTTCAGTCGGTCACTCCGAGTCACGTCGGTGACCGACGAATTGGGATATCGCTTCGATAAACCAATCTACTTCGAGTGTAAACTAAACGAGTCAATGCACATTGGCATGCAATTATTGCATCCAGCTGCCGCTGATCACAGCGTGAGTATAATAAGGCAGCAGGTGCAATGCATACCAGCTTTTCGCTTCGGAGCCGAGCGACAACATCGTTCTGCTCTATATTTATTTAGAGAACTACGAGTTCAGCACGCTCTTGGAAGCTTTCTGTGTTGACGAGACGACGCTTCAGTGGTGGTCTTTCCAGTGTCGAGTGGGTTGCGCACTTCAGGCTGCACTACCCCCTGTCGTGTTGCAAGCGGCCATCTCCCCTGTGCGCCTCAGCACTAAAAGAGCTCCACGGGTGCATCTTTATAAAGACGACGGATCGTCCTTAAAAGGATGCCGTTTCACGCGTGCGTTTCTGGGTGTGGTCATTACCTGGCACCGGGTGATGGTCACGATCGCTGCCTCACGTGTCTGGGTATCAAGCCGGGTATCGGGATCGGGTATCCTCCGATCCAATGGAGCGACCCACGGAACGCGCTGGGCCCTCTTTAAAGAGCGTACCAGCGGTATCCAGTGGACCTCCCCCCGACCAGATCTCAGCATCGGAGGGAGAGCTGTCCGATGAAGATTCGGCTGCGCTGCCGCCCTCCGGGATGGTGGCAAAGCCTGAATCGGATCCGGAGATGACCACTATGCTTTCCCGGGCCGCCGAAAGGGTCAGGCTCGAGTGGAAACCTCCACCGTGTCCCGAGCCCTCAAGGCTGGATGATTGGTTTCTCGGGGTGGCTCGCGCTGGTTCTCAGCGCCCCGCCCCGGTGCCTTTCTTCCCAGAAGTGCATGACGAGCTCACCAGGTCGTGGACGGCACCTTTTACTGCCAGAAACCTGCCGGCGAGCTCCTCCTCCCTCACCACCCTCGAAGGCGGTGCAGCGAAGGGGTATTCGGTGATCCCCCCAGTGGAGCGGGCGGTAGCAATGCAATTGTGTCCTAAGTCCGCCTCCTCCTGGCGGGGAGACCCGGTACTTCCTTCCCTGGCCTGTAGGCATTCGTCTGGTCTAAC
>NW_015505645.1:1201627-1214983 GCF_001515645.1 Sinocyclocheilus grahami
GATCTCAGCATCGGAGGGAGAGCTGTCCGATGAAGATTCGGCTGCGCTGCCGCCCTCCGGGATGGTGGCAAAGCCTGAATCGGATCCGGAGATGACCACTATGCTTTCCCGGGCCGCCGAAAGGGTCAGGCTCGAGTGGAAACCTCCACCGTGTCCCGAGCCCTCAAGGCTGGATGATTGGTTTCTCGGGGTGGCTCGCGCTGGTTCTCAGCGCCCCGCCCCGGTGCCTTTCTTCCCAGAAGTGCATGACGAGCTCACCAGGTCGTGGACGGCACCTTTTACTGCCAGAAACCTGCCGGCGAGCTCCTCCTCCCTCACCACCCTCGAAGGCGGTGCAGCGAAGGGGTATTCGGTGATCCCCCCAGTGGAGCGGGCGGTAGCAATGCAATTGTGTCCTAAGTCCGCCTCCTCCTGGCGGGGAGACCCGGTACTTCCTTCCCTGGCCTGTAGGCATTCGTCTGGTCTAACCGGCAGTGCCTATACGGCTTGCGGGGAAGCTGCTTCTGCCTTACACGCTATGGCGTTACTACAGGTGCACCAGGGTAAGACACTGAAGGACCTGCACGAGGGTGGCCACGATCTGGAAGTTCTGAAAGAGCTCCGAACCGCCACTGACCTCGCGCTCCAAGCGACGAAGGTCACCGCAAGTTCTCTGGGTCGTGCGATGTCCACGCTTGTGGTCCAGGAGCGCCATCTCTGGCTGTGTCTGGCAGACATGAGGGACACCTACAAAGGTTGGGTTCCTCAATTCCCCTGTGTCCCAGACCGGCCTCTTCGGCGACGCAGTCGAGAGCTTTGCACAGCAGTTCTCGGCTGCCCAGAAGCAGACAGAGGCGATCCGACACATCCTGCCCCGGTGGGCAGCTGCTGCCTCCACCCATCCGCCGGCTGCAGCACCCCAGCCTGCTCGTCGCCCCGCTCCCGCGCCACATCCGCAGCAGCCTTCAGCAAAGCGGTGTTGTGGAGCCGGGCGTGGGCGGGCCGTCAAACCTGGCGGCAAGCAGAGAAGCAAACGGCCCTGAGACAGGTGACCCAGAGATGGAGGGATCTGCTCTTCGGGAGATGGTGAACGCACCACTCCCTCCCCCGGAGGAGGGCCGGGTGGAGAATCTTTTGCTTCATTTTTTCCCGCTGTTGGCCTCACTCCGGACCTCACTCATCCTCCTCCTTCGCCAGCCGGCAGCAGTGGGTGGTTCGAGAGCATCAACAAAGGCCCTACTCACGCACCCTCTGCCAACCCGTGGTACCAGGTAAGCCTTGCACCCCACACTCACACCTAGTGTTGTTTTTGGCGGCTTGTTTTAATTTTAGTTTTAGTCTAGTCTTTGTGTGAAACTGTCATTTTAGTTTTTATTAGTTTTAGTCACGTTCATACTCTTTTTAGTCTAGTCAAGTTTTAGTCGACTAAAATTCTGAGCATTTTAGTCTAGTTTTAGTCGACGAAAACTGATGACATTTAGTCTAGTTTTAGTCAATGAAAATTGTATTTTACTCTCTTTTTAGAAATGCAGATCTATTTAACCCAGTCAATATAGTATAAGTACCTAGTAATATAGACGAAACCAAAATTTTATTTTAGCCAAACCCATTTCAAAGAAGGTTATCTTATTATATTATTGTTACCTTATAGACTCAAGAATACATCCATTCCAGACACGAAAGATGCTCTGATTTGAATTTACAACATTTATTTTACCAACCAAACATGTTAGAAGTACACACACATAAATTTAAATAAAGACGAACCCCGGCTGGCCGGCCATCGGTCCCTTTCTCTGTGTCAGACTTAACTTTGTTTGGTTTTCGTCTTCTAAATCAGTGTTTCCCAACCTTTCTTTAGTCGCGGCACCCTTTGGAAATTTTTACAAATTTGTGGCAGCCTACAAAATTAATTTGGTCACAATATTTGAATTTCTAACTTCGATATGATAATTTGAAAAGTATAGATATTTGGTACAACAGGGAAGAACTGCAGAATATAATGTCATACAGATATTTTTAATATTATAAAAAATCAGTAGGCTAATTTCTAATGAAGAGACCAATTTATATGACAGATTTTAATGTAGGCTTTTATTCATATGTAAACATTGTGAGATAGCTAGTTATAATGGTAATTAAACAAAGTTTTGCTCACTCAGTGTATTTTTGATTTTACAGCTGGGTAATTTTGTTGCAGTAGCACGAGATAGCTTGAATTAAAACTTTGAATTCAATAAAAAATGACAAGGAGGCTAAGCAGTTAATAATAAAATAAGAACAAATAAAGAAATTACTAATGATAGCACAAATAAAAAAAATCATGCAACACACACTCAGGCCCCACCCTGGGACACACGGCCTCCCGGGTTGGGTCCCTGTGTTCCCCCTCGCTGCCCCACTGCGGGTACGGCTGTGGTTCCGCTGGTCCCGCTTGTACGGTTTCTGGGCGCTTGGTCAGCGCTACCCAGCCCATCTCGCTGGCTTCTGCGGACCATCAGCCTCAGCTATGCGATTCAGTTCACCCGGTATCCGCTTCACTACAATGAGGGCGGCCGATGCCCCTGTTCTGCGGGCAGAGATCGCAGTCCTACTGGCGAAGAATGCGATAGAGCCGGTCCCTCCGGCCGATAAGAGGTCGGGGTTTTACAGCCCTTACTTCATTGTACCCATTGTATCTTGGATCTGCGAGTTTTGAACCGGGCCCTTCATCGGCTACCGTTCAAGATGTTGATGCAGAAACGCATCTTCGCGTGCGTCCGTCCCCGAGATTGGTTTGCAGCGATCTACCTAAACTCTAGGCTCCTTCGGGAAGGATGACGCTTCCGCAGCGTCCCTGTTCCAAGTGGAGCGGGTACATTTTCCCCAGTGTTATCCAATCTCACTCAGTAAGGTAGTGCTTTGAAAAATGGTGAGTGGAACTACTTGTCCCAGGCCCCGGCCTACACCAGATAGGGGCACAGGCAGCTCGCACAGGGCACTGGAAGGGGCTGCACCATGGCGCTTTGGTAGGGATCCCAATTCGACGTGACTCGGAGTGACAGACTGAAAGGAAACGTCTCGGTTACATATGGTAACCCTCGTTCCCTGAAGGAGGGAACCTCCGGCCGATAAGAGGTCGGGGTTTTACAGCCCTTACTTCATTGTACCCATTGTATCTTGGATCTGCGAGTTTTGAACCGGGCCCTTCATCGGCTACCGTTCAAGATGTTGATGCAGAAACGCATCTTCGCGTGCGTCCGTCCCCGAGATTGGTTTGCAGCGATCTACCTAAACTCTAGGCTCCTTCGGGAAGGATGACGCTTCCGCAGCGTCCCTGTTCCAAGTGGAGCGGGTACATTTTCCCCAGTGTTATCCAATCTCACTCAGTAAGGTAGTGCTTTGAAAAATGGTGAGTGGAACTACTTGTCCCAGGCCCCGGCCTACACCAGATAGGGGCGCAGGCAGCTCGCACAGGGCACTGGAAGGGGCTGCACCATGGCGCTTTGGTAGGGATCCCAATTCGACGTGACTCGGAGTGACAGACTGAAAGGAAACGTCTCGGTTACATATGGTAACCCTCGTTCCCTGAAGGAGGGAACGGAGACGTCACGTCCCGTCGCCACGGTTGCTGTACCACCGCTGAGCGGCCGGGTCGGCTCCTCAGCGAAAACCTGGTATGCATTGCACCTGCTGCCTTATTATACTCACGCTGTAATCAGTGGCAGCTGGATGCAATAATTGCATGCCAATGTGCATTGCCTCGTTTAGTTTACACTCGAAGTAGATCGGTCTATCGAAGCGATATCCCAATTCATCGGGTCACCGACGTGACGTCTCCGATCCCTCTTTCAGGGAACGAGGGTTACCATATGTAACCGAGACGTTCCCCAGGAATAAATGGCATACATTTAAATGATAATATGTGCTAGGGAAGGGAAAGTTTATGTGTAATAAAGGACAGGATGCGATGCTATGTCTCATCTTGTTGACCTTTGGTTTTGTGTGAACAGAATTGACTCATCAATCACAGCAGAAGCATCTGACAATATACACAGACATACATATACATACAAACACTCGCAATAGACTTACAGGGTAAACAATATGCCACCACCGCAAACCTTTAACCTAATTTAACCTGTCTGCTGCACACACCAGATTAAGCAAACTCAACATTGAAAAGCCTCCAGCAATACATATGGAAGATCAACAGACCATATTAGAGGGGTAGCCTTACATGCAGTGTCGACTACGAACAGTATGCATTTAAAAAAAGCAATGTATACTGCTTATTTGCCATATTTCCATCCATAACAAGCCAAAAAAAGAAAAAGAGAAACGAGAAGAGGAGGGATGGACCGCTTAGAAACAGCACAGTCAAACTGCGTTCAAAAAGTATGAATTAATAAGATCAACGTATGAATAAAAGATTGTTCTTCAAGTGAAATGAATACATGAAACATTCACAACAGAACATTATTCCCAGAAATGGGAGAGAGGGAGAATGAGGTGTAAGTTTCAGACTTCTTTAAAACTCTGAGGTATGCTTTGATGTCTGAAATCTAGATCAGCAGTTTAGGAAGACTGATCAAAAAGTTCCTTCTATCATTTCTTGAAACGATGCAGCGGTGGATTGTTGCGCAGTCGACCCATCCACTTGTCACTTGATGAATTTATGTGAGCTGAATAAGATCAGATAAGATAGAAATGTATTGATCCCTGAGGGGAAATTTGCTTGTCACAATGGCACAGTGTCATGCAGAACAGAACTGTGCATCATGGGCCAGTAGACACAAAAGGGCAAGAGAGAAGAGAACAAAATGAACACAATAATAGTGAATCACTTACAATACTTAAAATAAAAACATGCACATATAATAAACACCATACAGGATGCAATCAGCACACGAGTGACTAACAGCATTTTTGATCGATAGCTTCAAGTTATAATTCAGTTATAATTATACAGTTAACGTATTAACAACTGGACTTTTTCCCCCCTTTTTCCTCTAGACTGTTATATGACTGCTCAAATACATGCATGCAGTATGTACCCTCAGTGCTCTTACTATTTAGCATTATGTAGTATGTACTGTATACAGTGCACTGTATACTAGAGCTCATGCATGAATGTAATATCAGATGAACTACTGCATTTGACAATGTGCAGGATAGAGCAGAACTCACTGCGTGGGATACTGTATCTAACAAAGCAATGCACTCAACTTGACCTTCCGCTTGCACTGCGACGAATGAACCAGAAGTAAAGCCAAGTGCAACTTCAACTGTTTTGATTTTTAACTGTACTGGTTTCTTTTTTTTTTTTTTTTACTTTTTGACATTTCAGTTTAGCTTCCCCAAACTCAGTCTGACTGTTAATAAGAAAATCATTCTTAAATATACATATATATATATATTTACCTTGTTTACTAATTAGCCATAGGTAGAATACATTTCTATCAACGTTTCTCTTGACATGAACATTTGAATCTAAATGAGTATTCTGGCAAATTATATTTTTCTTCCATCACGGTTCATAAATAGACAATTAATTTAATTGTGACAGATATAAACATTTCTACAGGTGGGATTTTCAACACTGATTAGTAGCAGTGCTATTTTAGTATCATTCAGATACTGTTATAGGTTTTATTAATATTTAGAACTTGTTTTTATTTTTATATTTTCTTAAAGTTTTAGTAATTTTGTTGTGTTTTTGTCATTATCTTTTTTTTAAATATATCTATTTAATTTTTAATATTTTTTATTTCAGTTACTATATATATAATTTTAGTTCACCAAGTTAAACTAAATAAAATGAAACTAGCTAAAACTAGTTGGTTTTTAAATAGTTTTAATTTTTATTTCAGTTAACATTTATTTTATTTCAAGTAATAAAATATTTACAATAAGTGTTTATTATTAGTTTATAATAGTAATAATAACAAATATCTATAATAGTTTATTTCATTTCAAGTTTTGTATGGTTTTAGTTTTTGCACACTGAATTTATTTTCATTGCTAATGGTGCTTTGCACCTTTTTACGTTTGTCCTAAAACGTGATCCTAAATGAATACATAATCCATAAGTAAAGGTGCAACGTGACATGTTTCAGTTAACTGAGACAACTGACAAGGTTTTCAATCATTCTTCA
This sequence comes from Sinocyclocheilus grahami, assembly GCF_001515645.1. Lineage (NCBI taxonomy): Eukaryota > Metazoa > Chordata > Actinopteri > Cypriniformes > Cyprinidae > Sinocyclocheilus > Sinocyclocheilus grahami. Next base: position 1,207,744 of record NW_015505645.1, read on the forward strand.
ACTGCTCAAAAGCTGCTATAATTCAGTTGGCCTCATCTATAAACATTGTCATCTCAAGTGTTGAAGGACTTTCACCAAGTAGACCGTTGACACAGACTTGAGCATCTCAAACTCCCCGTACTGCTCTCAGGTATATCATCAGGGGCCAATGATTCACATTACTGTCTCCAGTGCCTGATTTTTCAAGTGACCCATTACACGGTGGCAATGGAAAATCTGAGATGATGGGAATCCCCACAAAGAGTTAGATAATCAACAGCATCATTCAACATCAAGTAACACAAAGAAGAAACACACAAATTATGTGGACACATGAACACTACATCCAAATTTGACTGTGGAGCATTTTAAAATATATGGAGTTAGCCCTCCTTTTGCAGCTATAACAACACTTGATGTTAGCAACTAGATGTTGCAGGGATTTGCTCCCATTCAGACACAAGAGGTCAGGCAGTCAGCCTTCTAATTCATACCAGTGGTGGTTCAGGTCTGGGCTTTATGCAGGGCAGTCAAGTTTTTTCACACCAGGCTAAGTAAATAATTTCTTTATCTACCTCGGGAGACTGTGAAGCTGAAACAAAAAAGGTACGACCCATGTTTGATAATGAGATTCATGGCTGCTTGATTTTTTTTGCACAGACATCTAGAATAGCCAAACCCTTTAATTATAACAGGATGTCTAAGTACTTTTGGCCATGAATGCACATGTACAGCCCCCAAAATCACACCACACACATAAAACCGGCAACACATTTATGTTAATTAAAAATAAATAATTAAATAACTTGCCACTCAAGACTCTCTCCTCTAATGAAAGGTACCACACTCTTTCTAGCTGCATTAAAATTCTGCTTAAGTGCCACTTGGCTGACCTTGATCCAGTACCACGCGACGCCTGATCTCATCAGATCTTCACGGCTCTAGCAGACCCAGGGAGATGACCTCAAATTCAAGAGGCAGAATTACTGATACCAACAAAGCCAGGTTTATTCTCTCCATCTGACAGGAGGAGGAGATTAGACCCTCATGTCAGTGCATGGGGTCAGGGACAAGGTGCACACTGTATATGGAGATGAAAATAGCAGGATATTATGATTAGTATCTACCTGAAAATAAAGACATTAATTTACAGATGGTTAAAAGAATAGTTTATTAAAAAATAAAAAACTGCTTAAAATGTACTCACTCTCAGGCCATCCAAGATGTAGATGAGTTTGAGTCTTTATCGATTGGCATTACATCACTTATACTGTGAGCAACAACTTCCTATATCAGTAAAAAAAATGTTTTTTTGTTACTTAGTGGAATTTCATTTTACTTATATTTGATATGCAAGACACTTAAAAAAAACTGTTTTCACATTTTGCCTCTAGAACTGACTTGTAAGAATAAAATCAAAGTCTTGTATTTCATTTTCCTTTGTGTCTGTGTTTAGCATCATTCTTCTTTTAATCTTATAAAATTACCTTAGATCTTAAAGGGATAGTTCACACAAAAATGAAAACTCTGATAGTATTTACTCACCATTATGTCATTCCAAACTTGTATGACTTGGAAGGAACAGAAAAGAAGATATTTTGAATAATATTTGAATAATATGTATTTATCTTTTATGCAATAAAGGCCAGCAATGTTGGATCCCATAGAATTGAATTTTATGGAAAACATCTTAAGATATTTTTGTGCTTCACAGAGAAAGTAAGTCATAGAGGTTTGGTGACTCACATGACTGTGAGTAAATGATGACAGAACTTTATTTTTTTTGGTGAACTATCCCTGTAATTGTAACTGATGCTCCTGCTCTAGGATATGTCACATCAATGTAATACTTTAATTTCTCATTCTACCTTTTGAATCGGGTATTTCTAAAGGATTTCATGCACAATTTTTACAGTATCTCACATCATCATTCAAAATCTTATTGCACATGGATGTGCCAATGTCAAAAGAATGACTTATTCTGTTTTCTCTTATTGAGAACAAAGAAAGCAGACATTCAGAAAAGTGCAGATGGCACATCTGACAATATCTCCATTCCATCAGCCAGATTATTTCCTCAGACGAGTGACAGGAGAGAAACCTTCTCCAAGTCCTAAGAGATGAGACCACTGAGTCAAACAAGACAGCAGGAATATCTAGAGACAACTGATACAGGCTGTCGGATTGTTAAATTAGAAGTACTTGGCATCTACACACATCCCCTATGGGAGAAAAGCTGTTCAAGAAACCCATCAAATATACAAGTGAAATCAGAAACCTAATGGCCAAAGACTGCTATATGCATCCACAAAATAGCCTTACAGTTAAGATGTTCAAAAATATATGCAATAAAATGTTGCTTAACTGCTCTAAGAACACAATTACATCTGGAGAGATTTCATTAAACTACATGCTTTACATGCATCCAGGGGTGAGCTAAAATGCAATTGAATAAATGCATAAATTAAACGTTGGTTTATAAACATGCCACATGTATTATTATCATACTAATACAAATCTGTAATTTTTTTTTTTTTAGAACAAGTAATTCATTTCAGGTTAAGTCTAAGCAGGGCTGTCAATCTATCTATCAATATCTATTAATTCTATCTGCAATAGTTTTAAACTGCTGGCCTACTGTAGACTTTTGTCTCTGTATTTCAGTATCTTGCGTCTTGCATTTTAAAGATGCTCTTTCAAGTTCATGATTGTTTTTTTAACACAATTTTTTCAAAACAATTAATTGCACTAACATGTTAAACCGAAAGGCCTGATTATAATATTTTATGATTCACTTGCATCATTTAATACAGTAATAGCAATAGATATGCTAATAGTGAATAAATGCAGTTCTATTAACAAGCTTCTTGACATTCAAGCCTTTTGAATTCATATGCAAATGACTTTATCAATACATTCAAGCATGGTCATATTTACTAAATATATAATGGAAAACGTAATAGTGCGATAGTTTGTGACCTTTAATACATCTCATATTTGAGTGGTTATATATATGTTCAGTCCATTATATTAATTATGGAATTATGTACGAGCAGTGACTGGCTCCCTCAAGATAATGTTAATTAGCATTATAGTTATGTGTTGAAAGGAACAATGACTAATATGCAGCAGTAAATTTAGCTGTTGCTGTGTGATTATGGAAATTACAACAAAGAAAAACATTCAATCCAAGCCATACGAAAATGCAGCTTTGATGTGACTCCCACATAATTCACGTCAAAACTCATGAGTCCCGAGCATGTGATTCAAAGAGCATATACTCAAACAGAAAACCCAGAAAAGAGCTGCTGCTATATCATTTATGAATGATAACACATTAAATATTAAAAAAACACCTGTAGCTGTTATTTACTGCAGGATCACATAAAATTGGCATATAGGAAACATAAATGAATTGACTTCTGAAAACATCTTTATGACTTCTGAACACATATTTGGATGTTTCTTCAACTATGGCATTTTAATTTCTCCAGAGATTGATTTTTATTAAAACACATTTAAACTTCTTTTTTCTTGTTTTATACAGTAAGGCCAAATGAAAAACTTTTAAAACTTTTTACCATGCCCTCATTATTTAATTATGCAACTTTAAAAATTAAAATAATCAGATCAAATGGCTCAGAAAAAAATTGAAAATTGAAAATCACTGTAGGAAATTATACATGAATGTGTGTGTTTATTAAATTCAAACTGTAAGAGTACTACAGATGCTATTAGCTAAAAGAATAATTTCTTGACAAAGTGCGCTGAAAAAAAAACTCAATCAGTATTTTTGTCTTAAACCTCCATAAAACAAGAAAAACTACTGAAAACAAGAGTTAATATCTTCACAATTCGGCTTCTCAAGCTATTTAATCTAGTTTTCAGAATTTTCACATATTATAAAACCGGACCAAATACTAAGAAAATGATCTTTTGAAGTGTAAAAAATACTGTAAATGAAACAATTCTCACCTCACTATAATTGGCACCAAGCTATTGTTCCTGATATTTTGTGGAGCAGCTCTAATTAAATCAGTCAGTTTCCCTCCTCTTAAACTGATGAATGTGTCACAAGCCAAACGAGAGAATGAACCCAAATGCTTGCTCCCTGTCTTTTTTTTTTACATGGCTAATCTATAAAAGGAATTTCACGAGGACTCTGACAGGTTGAGACATGAGATAAACACTGTCATATTGGCCATGTCAGGTGAGCTGCATATGCACGACTAATCTGACAGGGTGGAAGTAAAATGAATTTTCTAACTTGACATCAAGAGCAATCTCATTCAAAGATGACAGTCCATCCAGCCCCTCTGCCTTTAGTGCCAACAATTTATAGACATGAATCATCTCCTTATCAGGTTATTTAAATGTCAGGTGATTGCCAAGACCGCTGCTACTGATGTAATATGGACTGCATTTTAGTCATTTGAAATAAGCTTAAAATTTTTGAACAATGTCGACTGCAAATATGACAGTACAACAATGATTGATAAAGCACTTCCCTTTCAAATGGTGACAATATTTCACATCTCTAGTGAGTCATCATGAGCACAATATACAGTATATACAATATACATATATCATCACATGCATTTGCAGAGGGGGTAAAAACTATTGCTGATGACTCATTTTATTCCATTTATAAAGAAAAAGCATTATGCAAACTCAAACTTTAACCACATATACTGATCTGTAATATTATATTATATTGCAATTCTATTAGAAGTTTGAATGAAAATTTGAGAAATGCAAAATACAAGCATTTTTACCTGTCTCATACCTGTGGATCAAAATTTCACCCAGCCACAGAAAAATTAATTAATGTTAATGTAAAAAGAAGAGGAAATATTCCAGGGTATTATTCAAATAATAATTTGTGACATTGAGCATGCAAACTTTGTCAAATCCAATCTAATAAATATGATAGAATTATAGTATTTATTATATAGTGTGGGTAGGGCCGATCTTGTGGTTCTACTAGTACAACAGACAGTATTATTAGAACCACAAGATGGGCCCCGCCCACAATTGGTTACATCATCCCATACATTTGCATGGGTGAGGGTAAAAAATAGCCTTTTCACCTTCTGTTAACATACTGTTAAAAAATACTGCTTGATTTCTGCTGTTTTGAATAAAAAAAAGGTCACTCTTGAACTGACAAGCTCTAATCTCATTGACTTACTTTATCCGACTTGCTGAAGTAAGGGCGCGCAGGACTTTTAATCAATCCGCCCGGAAACAAATTAGTGTTTACAAGGTACCAGATTAACAATGAGTGCTTTTGGACATATGGTTAATATGTATAGCCAATTATTACGTCAATCAGTTGATTAAAATCCTGAATTCTCAAGTACAACAGAGATTCTCAAGTACAACAGAGACTTAATGGCTGGTTTAATAGAACAAAACGGTCCGTTTACAATATATTCTTGTTTTCCAATAATGAAACTACTTAAAATTTTAATACATTTTAATTAATGTAAATCTAATTCACTCTATTACAGGTAAAAATCCCCAAATACTCATTCATTTGGAGTTCGGGCCAGCCAAGGGACCATATTTGTTTAGTACAAAGTAATTGAAGAGCATCATCCAGCAGGGTTTGCCAATTAGCTAATGGAATCAGCCGTCATAACTTTAAATTCAGCCCACAGCACATATCCTGGTGTGAATGATTTCACCTAGAGACATTTGCTATGTCATTAACATGTCCTGAGAGAGGACTTCATTACTGGATAAAGAGGTACAGTCGACGGTCCGGCATTTTAATTTAGCACTGAGGCTTACAGTTATATTCACAGTCTCATAACTCAGTTTGTGTAATCCGCAGTGAGCGATGCTGGGAAGCCAATTATTCATTAACACACACTGACAGAGTGTTAGTTATTGAGTCAAACTTTCTGCATCGTTTGGATGTGATTGCTATTCAGTAGCCACAAATGCGAACAGCAAATATAACATGAATGTCATGTCAAAATTAATCACTTGTGTCTCAAATCAAATTGAAAATATTATTTTTTACATACGCTGTGTGTATTTATATACAGCTGTTCACCATAATCTTGGCGCAAGCAATGAGCAGGTAGCCATAGAAACATATAATTTATGACGAATATGTCACTGGTTTGAAATTAGCACAGATAATAAAGTCTGTGTGCAAGGTTTCAGCTAGAAATGTTTGAAGACCTGATGAGGTTTCCATGGTAAATTGTATTTGATATATTTCTGGAGCAAAATGAAAATGGAAAGCCTAAAAAATATGGGCACATCTCATCTACAAGAATATAAATGGAAAAAAATGCATTACCGAAACTCTTTTTTAAAAATCACAAATACTGACCTGTAAGTGACATAACACTTTGAACATTTAGCTACTGAAAAGCAGTTTTCAAATGGCTTTTCCCTTTAAAATATCCAGCGTTTACATCCATTAGTTATACCTGCTATTGAAATATGCACTACCGTTTTCTTTTTTTTAAGAAATTAATACTTTTAGTCAGCGAAGATGCATTAAAGTCAGTAAAGGGACAGTAAAGACATTTATAATGCTACAAAAATGTTCTATTACAAATTAATGCTGGTCTCTTGAACTTTGTGGAAAAAAGATTTCCACACAAATATTAAGCAGCAGAACTGCTTTTAACATTTATAACAATAATACCAGAATATTAGATACCAGCATATTAGAATGATTTCTGAAGGATAATGTGACACTGAAGACTGGAGTAATAAATGCTTTGCATCACAGGAATAAATTACATGTTAAAATATATTAAAACAGAAAACAGTCATTTTAAATTATACATATTTGACAATATTTACTGTATTTTTGATCAAATAAATGCAGCCTTGGTAAGAATAAGAGACTTTCAAAAACATCCTGACACCAGATTCAACTTTTGAACAGTAGTGTAGTATATGATGAAATATTTGTGATTTACATGCTCACAAAAATGATATTTTGTAAGAATACCAAACAATTGAATGGCCATTAAACGAGAAAGGTACTTTTTGCTCCATAATTGTATATTTCCAGCCAATGTAGTCTAGCTGCAGGGGTTAACAGGGCCGGCCAAACCTCGACCCCTTGTTTATACGCAGATGGTATTAGGGGAAGAGGATATTCTCAGACTGCATCTTAATAGACAAAAATTAGTATGTGTCCCTGTGTGCAAGGTGAGTCATCTATAAAGACCATTTTAAATGTGTACATATCCAAATGTGTACATATCCTAAAAATTCATTTTAGCAT
>NW_015505645.1:1215138-1238263 GCF_001515645.1 Sinocyclocheilus grahami
AAATATTTGACAATATTTACTGTATTTTTGATCAAATAAATGCAGCCTTGGTAAGAATAAGAGACTTTCAAAAACATCCTGACACCAGATTCAACTTTTGAACAGTAGTGTAGTATATGATGAAATATTTGTGATTTACATGCTCACAAAAATGATATTTTGTAAGAATACCAAACAATTGAATGGCCATTAAACGAGAAAGGTACTTTTTGCTCCATAATTGTATATTTCCAGCCAATGTAGTCTAGCTGCAGGGGTTAACAGGGCCGGCCAAACCTCGACCCCTTGTTTATACGCAGATGGTATTAGGGGAAGAGGATATTCTCAGACTGCATCTTAATAGACAAAAATTAGTATGTGTCCCTGTGTGCAAGGTGAGTCATCTATAAAGTCCATTTTAAATGTGTACATATCCAAATGTGTACATATCCTAAAAATTCATTTTAGCATATGGATGAGCTCAAAGATACTGTTCCAGACAAGCACTAAAAGCCACAAAACTCCCATTTTGTTTTAAGAGCTGTATTCTCCCAGTGGCTCTCAGATACTCACAGTAGAGAATAGTACCATGAGGTGTCTTGCTCTTCATTGTCAAATACATGGTCCTCCTGTCTTCAGAGGAATGGTTCGTAAAGTGAGTGTCTGACTGAAACAGGGATGTCAGAGACGGCAACTCCAAGAAAGAGGTACCATCAAATCGGGGGAAAAAGACTGTGGTATCTGAAAAAGAAGAGAAAAATAACAATAATTCTGTTGGTAAAAGGTAAAGCTGACAATTCAGTTAAAAATCCAAACTTTGCACCATTTTGTCCTTAATAGTTAGGGATTTTAAATGCATGTGGTATGACGAATAATTTTTTATGTTTTTAAAAGAATTTATTTGATCAAATATAAGTAATAACAGAAATATTGTAAAATAGTAAAACAATGAAAAGAAAACTGTTTTTGATTGGAATACGTTTTAAAATAGAATTTATGCTAAGCTGAATTTTCAGCATCATTACTCCAGTCTTCAGTGTCACAAGATCCTTCAGAAATCATTCTAATATGCTGATTTGCTGCTCAAGAAACATTTTATTATTATCATAATAAAATTATTAAAATTAAAAATTAAAATGATTGATATGTTGAAAACTGCTTGGATTTGCTCCTTAATTTTTTTTTGTAAACTCTGATATACTACCATTTAAAGGTTTGAGCTTAAGTATGATTTTATATTTAAAAAATGCTAAAATGTATTTAGTCAGGACGCATTAAATTGATGAAAAGTGACAGTAAAGATATTTATAATGTTACAAAAGGTTTCTATTTCAAAGATATGATGTTCTTTTAAACTATCTATTGATCAAAGATAAAGATTAGATATTTTTTTAAATATAAAGATACATATCTTTTCACAAAAATTAAGCAGCAAAAGCTGTTTTCTACATTGTCAATAAGATTTATTATTAATAACTGAGGAGCAATATTCATTGCTAAAATTAAGCACCAAATCAGAATATTAGAATGATTTCTGAGGTACTACTTGGCACTGAAACGAAAATAATTGCTCATCACATGAATAAATTACATTTTATAATAAAATAGAAAACATTTATTTCTTAATTGTATACTGCATTTTTATATAACATTGTTGCTGTATTTTTGATCAAGCAAATGCAACTACATATATAATTAACAAATTGGTTTTAGACAAAGTATAGCATTCATATTTTTTAGTCGTCTGATTTTTAGTCATCAAATACTAAAATGCATAAGCTACAGTTTATTTGACTTTTGACCGGTTTACTAGAATAACCTCCAAGCTGAAGGCACAGTCAAGAGCAGTAATGTCTGCCAGACTCTGATAAGTAGCCTACACGCAAAGACAGGAGGATCCTGTCAGGACGTGTTGTGGAGCAATGTTATCTCCCACAGGGTGACAGACGACAGTGACTTTAGGGGAAGAGGAAGGTGGGTGTTGTGTGCTGGTCAGGACCTCTCTGCAGCAGTAATGATCTGTTAGCTTTTACACACAAGGCAATGTATGCAGCACGACATTGTCAAGGGATATGTGACAAGACTTCAACATGGCCCGTCCGCCGTGAACGTTTGTCAGGGTGTTGCTAGAACAGCGGTCTATATACCACACATTAAGGCTGATTCAGCAAGAGGCAGGGTGCAGTTCTCAGGGAGGCCAGGAAAGGCAATTTACTGTACATGCCTTCTGCATTGACATACTAAAACACATCTAACTAAGCAACACAAGGGACCAGTTTTGGTAGAGACACTAGTAGAGATATTGTAAAGCTGAGATTTTTTTAAGCTGTCATTTTGAAGAATAGTTCAACATTCCAGTATTCGAGTAATATGTATACAACTGAAGAGAAACATAAAACTAAGGATAAGAAAGTAAAAACCCTGTTGAAAAAAACAGCATATGCTGGTTAGGTATGTTTTGAAGCATGGCTGCTGGTTTAAGCTGGTCCTGATGCTTTTTAACACGGAAACCCCCTGATCTTACGATTTCCAACAAATCCTCAGAAAACAAGAAAAAAAATCTAATCAGTAAATTCTGTAATTTCTTATTTTGTTTGTACATTTTTACACAATTTTTCCTTTACAACACTATTTTACATATTATTAAAATGTGTATCATATACACATTCATCGTTTTATATATTTTTAAACTATCTTATTTATTAAAACATAACAAACTGACATGGTATTTTTTGTGTATTATTTATTAACAGAATAAAAATTTGTGATTAATCTTATTTATGACCAATCTTTTGAAAGCAGAATGAAACTGTAAACATTTCAGATTCAGTCAATTTATTTATTGAGTACAACAATATTAATATTTATATATTTAATACATACAATTATTGAATTAGAAATTTTCACAACTTCAATCTGCAAATGTTTCCATTTACAAAACTATTTCATTTACACATGAAAACATTTCATAATCAAACAATACTTCCATGTATAAAGATTTGACATAGGACTGCTAAAAATAAAAACATTATAAATATGTGTAAAATATTATCTGGAAGGTTCACACTACTGTAGATTGTAATGTTTGAAAACAGTAAAAACGTTACATTTTGTAAAATGTTTTTATTTATTCAATGTATCAATATCAATATTAATATTCCCCAGACCCCAAGGATTTACAGCTCATAGACATATTAAATCAGATTATTTTTCTTTGCTTCCTATATATGGTCTGGTCTGGTTGTCGTTGCAGACGCAGAGCTTCAGATAATGATTAGCATGATACAGCGTTTGGGTCTAACATTGTGTCTAGCTGCTTGTTACAGATGCTGCTTAGGCAGAGGCTTGACTGCAAACCATCCATCCTGAAAATAATGACAGTGAGAGACAGAATATCCTCCCAAACATCCTATGAAAAATTAATGAGTCTTTGATGACCCTTTTGGATCTGCATTTATGTGACACTGTGCTGCTTTTGTTGTTAAACCACAGAGACTCTGTTTCAAAAAAACTTGCTTAAATATGAGTAATGATAAATGCACTGTATCTATACGACACTGTAGCAATACTGTAGCAGAATTTGCCATTTTCACTACAGAAACGTGTCTATAATCAGATTTTCAGGACGGACGATAAATCTGTTTAGTAGAACCAGAAGAATCTGTCACACTTGTGTACTAGGATAAATCTCGCCTGTTGCCCTACACTCTTAAAAATAAAGATGCTTCATGATGCCATAGAAGAACCTTTTTGTCTAAATGGTTCCATAAAGAACCTTTAACATCTGAAGAACCTTTCTGTTTCACAAAAGGTTCTTTGGGGCGAAAGAAGGTTCTTCAGATTATAAAAAGATAAGAAAGATATGTTTTTTTAAAGAACCTTTGACTGAATGGTTCTTTGTGGAACCAAAAATGGTTCTTCTATGGCATCGCTTGAAGAACCTTTTGAAGCACCTTTATTTTTAAGAGTGTAGAGAATATTACTGTTCTGCTCCTCACATCAAGCACCAACAGTGACAATAATTGTTGTGCCAAGTGGCAAACTCTAATTTGACTCAGACTAAAGGAAGAGAAACTCTACTGCCAAATCCCTAGGCTTGTTATAATAATTCTCATCGAAAAATTTTGTCAACAAGTAAACAGCCCTCAGACTCCACCCTCTCCGGCACCCAGAAGGGCCGCCGACACCGTACATAGTTGAGGCTGAGAAAGCGGCCAAGCAAATCAAGCGATTCCCAGTGCTCCACGCAGATTGGACTGCAGTCAGACCGAAGGAGCCTTTCAAAAGGCTTCCCGATTCCTCTAACTCAGCAGAAAATAGTGCACACTCTCAGGGCTGCTGTTTAAGGGGGAGATTTACGAGGCTGATGAACCGTGAGATAAGTACAGATACTGTCTTGATGGATAGACGAAGGGAAAGAAAAGCAAACGACCGGCTGAAAGAGGTGACTGTGACTTTTTCTTGGGCATTATAGACAAACTCAATGCAGCAAACAATAGATACTATGCTCTCAGTAGTGACAAAGACTAACTGATTTACAATGTTTACCATGATTTACAATTTTTTTGAAGTTTTAAATAAAACAAAGATTACTGTAGTATGTTTTACAAGGACATACTATTTCAGTCTTTCTACTTAAAAAAAAAAATCACGTTCTTGACACTGTCGCCTTAATATTCAGTAATATTACTTATTTGATGGCACTGACACTATCAGATGGGAACAAAACTTGAACTGGAATAAATCTAACAATGACACTATTGTAAAGCTGCTTTATAGATTGATCGAATTTGTTCATAATTGACAAATTCTGCAACATCGACACTGTTTTTGATCTGAACTGAATCAGCACTGAATGACTCAAGCCGAATAACTTGAACTGAATCAACTGATTGCACTGAATCAACACTGAACTGACCTGAATAATGACACTATTGCCTTCTGTAGAGCTGCTTTATAGCTGAATCAAATTTATTCAATTGACGAATCTTGCAACACTGACACTTACTGACCTGAACTGAATCAACACTGAACTGACTGGAGCTGCATAATGAAACCACTGTCTTCTGTAAAGCTGCTTATAGCTGAATTGAACTTGTTTCATAATTGAACTTTACACAGTTATTGAACCAAATTGAATCAACACTGAACTGACTGGAGTTGAATGATGACACTATTGTCTTATTTGGATTTGCCACATATTTGATAAAACTTGACTGATTCGGTTACTTTCCTTTTTAATACTGTGAAGCTGCTTTGAAACAATGTAGTTTGTAAGAACTATATAAATAAAGGTGACTTGTTCAATTCGAGGAATTATTTAATACAGTGTCTGCTTGATTATGTGATATTTCCCATGAGGGAACTACAAATGAGTCAGCCCTGAATATAGCAACCTCCTTGCTTTGCATAGTGCCCAGAGGGACAAATAACATTTCAGTGGATTACTTAATTATCTGCAAATTAGCACTTTGAGAACAAATGGCGGAGGTGCCGAGAAAAGGGCATAAGAGCGCAGAAGTGCTGAGTGAGTTATCGAGAGAGGTCACCGGTTGCCTTCCTGCTTTTTATAGGACTGTAGGCTCATCATGGACAGTTAGTTTCATCAATAAATGCTTTAAAAAAAGAAGCAGTCACTGCAAAAAGCCTGATCAAGAAACAGGTAAATGGATAAAGTGACAGACAGCTGTAAATTCTCTCCGAAACCCAGAGTGCACCATATGCACAGCGCAGAGCTCTTTTCTCCTTTAGGGACTCGTATGTCAAGATTATGCCCCAAAATAAGTCAGAAAGCAAGCTGAGCAGTTTTATACAGAGGACACCATCTTGTATGTATACTAATGCCCTGACACGAAACCCTGTCTGTATTATTACTCTTGAGGTGTAAGGCACATGTGCATCCGTAGCTCCCAAAGGAGGGCACAATCTGACCAAGCTGTGAAAAATGCTGAGAGGCAAATAAAGTCATTTCATCTTGATGACAACTTGTCATTAGGAACTTTGCTGACATCACATTTTTTTGACTATTCAAATTTCACTTGTATATGTGTTGGTATTGTATTTTGCTCCCCGTATTTTTTGGAATATAATGTAGGACTGAGTGTACAGCATTTGCATAAAATGGTCAAAATGTATAGTAGGTAGGGTTCAGTTTGTTAACATTATGCATTAGGTATCAAGTTCTTTAAATGTATTTAAACATTTTTTAAATCTAGGTTAATGTTAATTTATACTGTTGTTCATTGTAAATGATATTTGTTCATAATATACTGTACAGTGCCATTCAAAATTTGGGGTCAGTATGATTTAAAAAAATAAATTAATACTTATTCATCAATGATGCATCAAAGTAATCAAAAGTGACAGCAAAGACATGTATAATGTTACAAAAGATTTCTTTCAAATAAATGGTGTTCTTTCCAGCTTAAATTAATAAAAAATCCTGAAAAAAACATACATACATACACACAAAAGAAAAAAGAAAAAAAAAAGACACTGAACATGTGACCATGACACTGAAGACTGGAATAATGGCTGCTGAAAATTAAGCTTTGTCATCACAGGAATAAACCATGTTTTAAAAAAAGTTAAATTATAAAATTTCACAATAATTAAATGTTATGCTTTTTGAGCATAAGAGCCTTATTTCAAAACATTACAAAATCTTACTGGCCCCAAATTTTTGAGCAGTATAATTACAGACTCTCCACAACCGGAGAAAATAATGATTTAGCTAGATGCTTTTGCAATGAGAAAACATTACAAAAAAGCTCCTCACCCACCCAGTACCGATTTCCAATACGAACAGCAAGGAAACACTGCAGTTGATTTAACACACTCACTTCACTCTCAAGTTGTAAAAATCCCACCAGGGAGACATAACAGAGAAAAAAAAATCACATAAAAAACCCACCATAAAAACTCTTTTGGGCCCTTTGCAATTAATGTACAGTAGAAAGAGATTTAATTGCAAACTTCACAGGGGTCAAGATGGTCTAAGACATGGAAATGCATCTTTAATTTTGTGGTCACTAAACACGGCCTCGCTCAAAATGCATTATTTCAAATTACTTTAAATTCATTTTGATTCAGAAAGAAAGTAAAAAGTGGTACTGAATGAGTAGATGAGTTGTTTATTCTGTAATTATTCAGACTATTTGCACGAGTTTGAATAAGCGGATGTTATCCTGTATAACTGTACTGCATTTTACAAGAAAATATTTCAGTCTTTCTACTTCAAAATTTCATGTTTAATTCAATGTGTTAGTTACTGTTTCCAAACTGGTATATCATCTCTGAGGCCAGTTGTCCTCTTGTTTGTCATGTGACATTGAAGAGATTGAGTGTGACCCTATCGCCCCCTTTCCATCATGAAGTCACAGACACACTCTCATCTTTCTCACCCCTTCACCCTCAGGATGTTTGCCGCTGTTTTGCTGTGACATGTTTGCTGAAACTAGCTGGTAAACGAACAGAGTAATTATGAGAAGGCTAAATTATAGTGACACGGTCAGTTTATCTATATAGAATTTTAGAGATCATGAAAAATATTTCCCCCAATTTTTTCCTCTTAGAACTTTAAGAACATGCTGTCTTATGTTTGATTTCTATGAAGGTTATATTAACAGAATAATCAGTGAACTTTGAATTTTGTTTCTTCTACCCTAGTCATGCTTCTAATCATGCCTTATATTATTATTTAACCGCACTATTACTGATGGTATGCTTATAATATCTTTTTAGTTTCTTATACTTATTCACTATAAAGCCTGTTGTTGCAGTGTTTCTTGTTTGTTTGTTTTCCAAGTTCTTTATCTGTCTTTTCTACTTTGAATGACCATTTGATACCTACAGTATATAAGGCTGACATGGTTAAAAGTAAAAAAAACTAAAACAAATACAGCTTTGAAACTAAAAGCTCTGCTGTGCATGGCTGGGAAAATGGAAAAAAAATAACAAAAAGGAGAAAAAGGAGAAAGCAGATTCTTTCAACTACTGTCAAATGTACTTAAAACACAAAATTGTTATAATAATATTTTATAATATTATAATTAGCAAATACAAATAAAAAAACTGTAAAAATGTTTTGAAAATGTATTCAACAGATTATGGCATTTTTGATTTAGTTTTCATTTCAATTGTTGGATATAACTGAGAAGGTCAAGACCTCTAATGTAGGATATACTTTTACAACTTTGTAAACCATTTAATGAGTGCAAAAATTGCTATTTTTCATCCTAGCCCACTTTTATGTTAGATAGTTCTCAATAAAATTTTTGTGCCTCTAAAGCTTTTTTCCATAATCAGTATAGTAAACAAATGTGAAAATACTGACAGCTTCATCTGAAAAGGTCTTTTTTTTTTCCTCATACAGGAACTGAACTGATCTGTTCACAAACACATCAATCAATGTCTGGCAGTGCACAAAAATAGAAACACAAGAGACGAATAAATGATTTTTAATTAATTTGAAGCCAGCTATCTCACCGCCAGAGCATCTGAATGTTACATCAATAGAGACACATGAACTTGTAGCTCAGCAAATTAGCTCTTTACCTGAGCACTGGCTTATTGATACAGGGCAAAACATGGTGAGTCAGCAGGAGCTGGAGCAAAATACAATAAAAAAAGCACATTACAATAAATACTCGACTGGTGGTGACAAGGTGGTGATTTTGATAAAAGGAACGTCCATTGTCAGTTCAGAGTTGAGTAAATTGTTATAGTGTGAAATAATCTGCCATGTTCTGCAGTTCAATACAGTACGTTGAGTGTCAGTCAATATCAAATTGGGTTCACTGTGTAAAGGCTTTCCACTCACCAGAATTTAATATCATTCATGTCTTATCCTGACATGAGGCAGAGGAAGTAAAATTAATCTGGAGAACACAGGTGACAGGGTCACCATCTCATTTGTAGTAGGACTCAAGAGGTGAGCAGATAGAGGGGTTTCTGACATTACAACTTGCTTACATGAACCTTACTTTAATCACATCACAAATTATTTAAAGTGATCCCTGGTCCAACAACAGGGCAAGATTTCTATTTTCCTTTGCGAAAATGTGCCGTGCATCTGCCTCCAACACTGCTTCTGTAGCCAAAACATTTGGTGGGAGATCACTGCCTGCTTTAGCAGGTGAGGTACTATAGTATCTATCATTACAATATCAACCGAAATGTCGTTTTAAAGCTCCACACCAAATTAGACTGTTCATTAGAGTTAAATTAAGGGATGTAGGCTAATTTAGTGGTTCAGTATTTCAGTAGGGAGGATTTCCGCTGTGATGTGGAGGGGAACTAGAGGTCTCACCTTGTTCACACAGGCGTCCTGTGAAGTGCAGAGGACAGTCACAAAAGAAAGACGAGGCTCCGCTGGGCAGAGAGATGGGCCGACAGGATCCGCCGTTGAGACAGAGCCCCTGTGGGCAGACAGGTGAAGGCTGGGTGGGTGGGATACGCCCATCAGGAGGGGTTTCCACTGTGATGAACAGAGGAGGGGAATCTGTGGAGTTTGCTGGTGGGTCGTGATGCCATGGAGACCTACAGTAAAACATGCGAGCAAATTGAAAAGGCGAGGATTAAAAACTGAACTACCATAGGGCATATTTACTAATCAGCAGGCCCGGACTGGCCATCAGGAGAACCGGGCAAATTCCTGGTGGCCTGGAGGCTGATTTGGCCCGCTGCTCTGTTTTTTATTTTAATTTTTTAGCTATTATTATTATTAATAATATTTTATATTTTTGCCTTCTCAATGTACCAAAGTGATAATTTCTGATTTTGTCATACGATAATAAATCAATAATAAATAATATATCGGTTCGTCTTGACTGGCAGCGTTGCGCTATACGAATCGGCTCACATCTGTTCCGCGCTTCAAACGACGGTTTCGAACAGAGTCGATGCACGGGACTCAATGAAGGAGAGGAAGCGGCCAGAAGCAGCAGCGAAATGTAGCAAAAATGCCTGTTCAGGGCTTCAGGTGCAGGTCAGTTTCATCTGTAAATACGCTAAAATGTTTAGTCTTTATTAAGCTAGTTGAGTATTAAACTGCTAGCACCTGTTAGGCTATCAGGGGCATCCTATTTTTAACATAATTCAGAATACTGTTCTAAAGGACATCATTATCGGTTGGAAAGTTACATTAATAAATTTAGCAGACAGATATTCTCATGGATTTATTGTATAGGAAGGGAGGGAGCTTGAGCAGACAGCAACACAAAAATATCACAGCCTAATAATGCAATAGTGTGTTCAGTATTAGGATTTTTCCAAAAAAGATATTGTACTGATTTAGACTTTTAGGCACTTTAGAAAATTGGATATATTTGTATGAAACATAGGTTTGTTAAATCTCAGGTATTTAAGTCATTTTAAGATAAATAACATTCTGTGATAACAAATTGCAATGAGGTGGTCGTTTTGCAACAAGGTGGACACAGTTCTGTTCATAACAGTAGACCTGCTGGTCAAGAAGTGACAGGTACAATAAAAAAAGGGAGAGACAGAGATATTGGGGAAAATGAAGAAAAGTAAAAAGGGAAGTGAAGGTGCAGTTCAAGAGACAACCTTTAATTATTGTTCACGGCCTCAGATCAATGATTTAGACCTTTTTATGTGATGGCCATTTAAATAATAGGGTTATCTGTGGTTTCAGAATTTGTAGTGGGTCAATAGGCTATATACAGAAAAAAGAGGCCAAAATGGTACAACAACATGTCACTGGAGCAGTAACCTTCAAAGGGATGTATTTTTGCCTTTTACCCCTAATAGGTTATGTTTACGAATTACTATAAGGTACTAATATGTACCTATTAGGGGTAAAAAATGTACAAAGATTTTCTTTTAAGGGTACTGCTCCAGTGACAAGCTGTTGTGCCCCAAAAGGTACCATTTTGGCCTCTTTTTTTCCAGTGTGGCCTGGATGAGTGTGAGATTTCCCGGCCTGAAATTGCATCCCAGTCCAGCCCTGCTAATCAGTAATCACTTATAATTATTTCAGAGCACAAAAACATGTGTTTAATTCACTAACCACAAGCAATCCCGTTTAACCAGGCAAATTATTCACAATTACGCACTTATTCATGAAACTCAGTGATATCTGAGCCTAATCACATCAATTTACTGTAAAAATGCAAGTGGTAAATGAAATGTCATTTAACAGAGATGTTTGTGGGTTGTGTGGCATTCATAATTTAATTGAGAATGCCTTTTAAACTCCAAACCAATTCCTGAATTTAATTGGAATTAAAATTAATTTGAAATGTAAAGAAATTTACCTAACTGTAATTTTTAACTAGAAAGGTTTTGTCAAGATAAAACTTGTTGACGGACTGACGGACGGAAGGACAGACATTTGTGTTTCTCATTGTGTTTTTCTTGTGTTTGTGTTAACACTCAGAAATGACCCACAAGATCAGGATTTGCATTTATCTGATTTGCATAATTCCTTTAATGAATCGGGCACTAAAACAATGCAGACTGCACATGCAAATAAGCAGGGCTATCAGTGGGTGACATTCATTCTTAGTGAATCCCCCCTAGTGTTTTTATAAGAGGGGCAAAGGATATATAGAGCAACCTTGTCCACAATCCTATGTCTTATAATTACACACAACACAGACAAGCTCCATTTGTAAAATTAAAACCATACTCACATGCATTTTAAAAAGTCTATATTAATTATCCTGTTCAACACAAAATAGATGTGCATCAGTATGGACATAATGACCTAAATCTAAAGACAGCCGGGCCCATTGAGTAAAAATCAATTCAGACATCTGAGATGTTATTTGACTATATGCTGTCATTTTATGGGAAAGAGCAGGTCCAACATTCTGCTAAACATCTTGTTTTGTGTCAGACGGATGAAAGAATGGCTATGGGTTCAGAACAACATGAGTGTGAGTAAATCATGACAATGTGAAATTTATGTCAGCATCATCACAATGAGTCCTAAAAAATATATTGGCCAGTTTCTCTGACTCAGCTTAACCCATGATTTATGACTGGACATGCACACTTTATCATGTTAAACTACCCTAATTATCATAACTAAACAAATAAGGCATGATAGAGTAAGACGCTTTCAAACACACACCGTTATGCCTACATATCAATCACTTCTCCAATTAGTAACCACTAAATCAGCTCACAGAACAACTATATATCATTCAAATGGCCCTGATTAATGTTTCCTTTCAAATCATGTGAGACTATACCATGTAAGATGCCACAAATTGTCTTATTCGTTTGGAAACCCCATCTCTCCAGTCCACTGCAATTCCAGATAGATGACAGAACAGAATAAATAATAAAGTAAGATAATATAGAGAGAGGGGAAATCTACCTCATTAAAATATTAACTAGTCTGTGTGGTTCCCAATTTCAGGTTCTGTTCAAGACTCATTTCCTGCTGCTTTGTAAAAGAGGGTTTTTACAGAAATAGCCAAAAAGCCAAAATGAGTGCTTGCATTTTCTTTGGAACAATAACACATGATGTGTGAAGCCAAACACTTAAACATCTCCAGAATCTCACTCTTGATGAGCAATTTGCACACAGCATAAACGTACAGCACCTGTGCACTCAAGTGACGTGCTAAATTATAGATTTCGTCTTTGAGAGACAGCTGACAAGAGTGGCAAATAGCACATCCAAGAGCCATGAGGCAAGAAGGAAAAATACCACTTATGGCAGCAACATTGTGGAGTGAAAATGTAACTTTCCTTTTATTTTTATTTTTTTAAAGTTTAACTACACTGTAGGCTATTAGGAAAAAAGAAAACCTACATAGCAGCTACTTCAAGGGGCAAAATCTTAAAATATATATTTTCAAATTCAGAACTAACAGATTATGTAATTTATTATTCAAACATAGCAGTATTTATACAGCTAAATAACAATGAGGCTTTTTGAATAAATGAATGAATCTTAATGGCATTAAACAGAAAAATTCACATTTTATTTATTTATTTTTAAATGGTCCTAAAAAATCTAGAATGTACTGTAACAGTTGAAAACAGTGATGAACTGCAAAGTTTAATATTTCTCTATAAAATCTGAAAACATAAACTTACCTGGATTGAATTTAAGATAATTCAAATATCTGAGGTACCAATTAAGACATTTATGATTTTTTAAAAGAAAATCTAAATTCATTAAAAGAACATTAAAGACAACTTTACATTATAGACAAACATTAATGGCAAGGTTACATTTCATTACAAACCAAACACTTATCTTAAAGGGGTCATATGATGCTGCTAAAAAGAACATTATTTTGTGTATTTGGTGTAACGAAATGTGTTTATGCGGTTAAAGGTTCAAAAAACACATTATTTTCCACATACTGTACATTTTTGTTTCTCCTTTATGCCCCGCCTTTCTGAAACGCGTCGATTTTTAAAAATTCTGAAAAGCGAGGTGTGCTCTGATTGGCCAGCTATCCAGTGTGTTGTGATTGGCCGAATACCTCAAGCATGTGACGGAAATGTTATGCCCCTTACCATACTGTGATGCCTTGTCCCGGCCGGAGCGACGAGACAAAAACATTAAAACCCATTAGAAACTAGGCATTTGTTGCATCCAGTGGGGACATATTTACGGATTATAATGACTTATACAGTCTTTTTACACGTTGCATTGCATCGCGCCGCGTAAACATAAAACCATGTCTGCATTTGTGATCGGAGAAATTACAAACTACAAACGTTACTCTACTCAGCTCAAAACTCACGTTTGAATCGTCAGTGGCAAATTCTTTAAAAAAACGTACTTACAGTCTGTGAGTAAGAACAGCCGGCATTGTAGTCTAATCTCCCAGGATCAGTAAACAGTCCTCCATAAAATGTGCTGCACACATCTGAATATTTGGGTTGAAGTGTTCTGGAACAGTGTTGTAAATACAACTTAACCACTGATTTCTAGTCGTGTCCTCTTTTGGAAGGCCAAACAAAGTAGTTTTGCTTTCACAACGAAACACAGCGTCACACAAGGCGGGCTAGAGTTAGCGGAGGCTGGAGGCCTAGAGTGAGCGGCGTCCGGTGGGCTTGAGAACGGCGTGGCGGGCGGGCTTGCGGTAACCACATGTGACAACCCCGGGCTGGACTCCACTTCATCCACAGTGAAAGCAGATTCGGCGAATCAACAGTGCAAAGTTGATGTATTTCCTCAGCGACCAGCACGGATCAGCTCTAGGCATGACGAAGCAGATAGCGTCCTCTTTTGGAAGACCAAACAAAGTAGTTTCGCTTTCACAACAAAACACACAGCGCCTTCACGACATGGCGGCGGCGGCAACAACAATACTACAGCGAGAATAAAAGTTACGCCTTCTTTCTTTGCGTGAACATTTGGGCGGCATTATGCAAATCTTCCCACATCGTGACGTAGACATGTGGGGGTGTGCTAGAACGAGTCGTTTTAGGTCGGCGTGGGTGACTCTTAACTTTTATAAAGAATATCTCTTTGGATTTGAGACTTTAGTCTTTGCAACTTTACAGATCTGCTTTATGCACCAAGAGCTTGTAACACTCCAAAGAGAAAGGAAAAATTGAAATCGCTTCATATGACACCTTTAAGTTGATTTTTGTGGTGTTGTTGTTATTTTTCAAAAGTTTGGGGTTGGGAATTTTTTTTATCTTTTTGAAAAAAGTGCAATTTTGAAAAAATTGATGTTTTCTATTTTAATATATTTTAAATAGTAATTTATTGCTGTGATGACAAAGCTGAATCTTCAGCAACCATTACTCCAGTCTTCAGAGTCACATGATCCTTTAGAAATTATTCTAATATGCTGATGATGTGAGAGTTGAAAACAGTGATGAACTGCAAAGGTACAAATGCTACACTAGAATTTTTACTGTGACAAATCAGCGAATAATTTCTTTTTGAACAAACTGACTCACTAATATGAATCGTTTCAAATGAACTTAGACTTCCAAACACTGCCCCAAAACTGTATTGATTCCTGATGCAAAATCAGATTCAATTACCTGCAGTTGTCAACATTGTTCCTGGCAATGGCATGGTCCACACGGAATCTTCTGAGCGTATTAATTTCTATTATTTCAATGCAGCCAGTATAGTTGTGGAAAGGCTCAGCTTCCTGAGGGAACACAGAACAACAACAAAGTCTCAAGCAGTTTCTTCAGAGGAAAACAGAAAAACATCTCAGGCCTAAGGGTGAAAATGAAAAATGGCTACAAAGCAGCTATTCTGGGAGAAGAAAGTGCCGTACAACAAAGAGGTTGCATTATAAGGCATTAAGTTCACCCAAAAATGAAAATTCTGCCATTATTTACTCTCATGTCATTCAAAAAAACAAACAAACCTGTTTTATTTCTCCTTTGGAACATAAAAGTAGATATGCTAAACAACTGTTATAGAAATCTTTCCATACAACAATTCACAGTGACCAAGGGCTCTCAAGGACAAAACACACATCAACAAAAGTAGTTCACATGACTTTTGCACTACATTCTAAGTCTTGACACAATGCAATGCTTTGTGTGATGAAAATACTTGCATTTTAGTTATTCACAGATTCAATTTTCACTTTTGCCTTTTTTTGTTTTTTGAAAAGGCGTTGGACATTATGAGCTGTTGTTGTATGTCACAAGCTGCATAAAGACTCTTCAGAAATGTCACCTTTTGTGTTACATAAAACATTTAATAGCATTAGCATCTGTTTAAAATTGATAAAGGAACGTGCATATTTATTAATACAATGACACTTTCACCTAATAAACATATATTTATAAATGCCACAAATGCTACTGAATAGTTTTAAAGGCAATAAAGATTATTCAAATAAGACAGAAATGGCTCAAACAACATTACCAGATGGACAAACTGCACTGATGACAAAAAAAACTAAACAAAACAAAAAAACCCCTCTATTTCATTATCAGCGCTATGAAAAGAGAAAAAAGCATATGGATCCAATCTTTGTTGTCTAGGTGAAGACATCTCAACATCTCCTTTTTCTTCTCCTAACAGTATCTCAAGTGCCCGTGACCTGCTTCCAGCCGCCTGAAGGAAAATGAAAAGTGTGCCTGCTAGTTTCTCAGGGCTTTATCACTGTCAATATGTAGACCTTGACAGTTCTTTGAAGCCCTCTGAACCAGTTTTTAGTAACCTGAAAATTACAGGAAAATTCATGTCCATTTTAATCCAATTTAAGTCAGATGCGTCTCTGCGGTAACTGGTCAGGTTATTGTGTAACATGACAAAGGCAAACCATCAATCTTTCCTTGTTTCCACATTATAATCAGAGTTCCCAGCTGGCCTAAGAATTACAGTGACTTTTCAAACTTTCCAGTAATCAACAAAGTGTAATGTCACTATCTTATCACTAAAGATAGTGTTAACTCTAGTTCTCCAATTTCAAGGTGGAATTATATAGTAAAAAATTTATGTCAAGTTAAAAATAATTATATATATAATTGTGATAGCTATCATAACTTACCAATTAAAACAGTTCAATATGATTAAACTTGATTTTAAGGCAGAATTAACACTTTTAAGTTGAAACACCTTTCCCCCCCAAAAACATAAAAAAAGAAACATTTCTTCTTCTTATCAATGTTGTACATTTATTTGAAATAGAAATTTTTTGTTACATTATAAATGGCTTTACTGGCATGAATGGTTACTTTACTTGAATGGTAGTTTACATTATATGACCTTTTACTCAGGATGTGACCCTTTAAAAATAACACATAATTAGCTCTTACTTTATAAGGTGGATACAGAAGAGGAAGTCCTCCTATGAAGGGACTGTCAGTTCTCTGTAAACTCATGACTGTTGTGAAATTGCTTGGAATACTTCTGACAGTCCTAAAGCCTGAAATAGTGACTTCAGCTGCACACGGAGAAAGATACTGTCTGTGGAAAACAAAGATAAAAACAAAATAAAGAACAGTGTGATATGCATGTGGACAAAATGGTCTAATGGTCTTGTTATAAATCAACATTTTAGGTCCCTGTTTCCTGTATCTCTTCACCTAATGGTGGTAAATGCACTCAATTAATGATCTTTAGTATTAACACCACAGGCGTCTTTTAAGGCAATTCAGTTTATGTTAATAAGATACATTTGCTATGCCTAAAGTAGAACACAATTACTTTAAAAGCTAAGCACTGCTAATGCCCGCTTTATCTGTTATTATTTTCCTTTTTTTTATATTCAGACCAAAAACAGGTTATGGTGAATGACTCATAATGACTGTATTGTTTCCATGGATACATGAGATATAGGAAGGCACTGAGAAAGAAAAAGGGTCCACAGTGAATTCATTAGCCAGTACAGCATTTAAAATATCATGGTTATCATAGCTTTCAAAAAAAAATCCACTAAATAAAACAAATGATTTGCTCTGCTCAAGGGCGTCTTTCACCTGCGGCTAATTATTTCCCCTCTTCCTTTTAAAGACATCTTATGCATCTTGGACAGACTGTTCCGGAGATGTACCCAAGCCTTGGGAGTTTTCCAAAGCTTATTCTGCCCTTCCAAACAACAGGGGAGGAAAGATAATTACCTCAGTGTGGATTCTGGGATAACTATGTGCAGCTGGAGGATTGGCCTACAGATGCTCAGCTCATAATGGCAGTATCCCCCCAGCCTTGATATCCGTCTCCCCATCTTCTGAGGTTCAGAGAAGCCAATCTTGACTGATTTGTTAAGCCTGTAATTCACAGGCTGTGGAGTTTTTCTCTTGATTTGCTCCACACCTCAGGAGGAAAGACCTGCTCAGGCCCTGGACATCCTCCCTCTGGAGCAGCCGGAGAGACTGTTAATTTAGAAGAGCTCCGCCAGAGCAGCCTGGCATCTCGCCAGAGAGCCACTGGTCCCATTGAATCTTTGAGCAGACAGTTCCCCAGCAGGACACACAGAAGAACGGCGTGGCGGGCGGGCTTGCGGTAACCACATGTGACAACCCCGGGCTGGACTCCACTTCATCCACAGTGAAAGCAGATTCGGCGAATCAACAGTGCAAAGTTGATGTATTTCCTCAGCGACCAGCACGGATCAGCTCTAGGCATGACGAAGCAGATAGCGTCCTCTTTTGGAAGACCAAACAAAGTAGTTTCGCTTTCACAACAAAACACACAGCGCCTTCACGACATGGTGGCGGCGGCAACAACAATACTACAGCGAGAATAAAAGTTACGCCTTCTTTCTTTGCGTGAACATTTGGGCGGCATTATGCAAATCTTCCCACATCGTGACGTAGACATGTGGGGGTGTGCTAGAACGAGTCGTTTTAGGTCGGCGTGGGTGACTCTTAACTTTTATAAAGAATATCTCTTTGGATTTGAGACTTTAGTCTTTGCAACTTTACAGATCTGCTTTATGCACCAAGAGCTTGTAACACTCCAAAGAGAAAGGAAAAATTGAAATCGCTTCATATGACACCTTTAAGTTGATTTTTGTGGTGTTGTTGTTATTTTTCAAAAGTTTGGGGTTGGGAATTTTTTTTATCTTTTTGAAAAAAGTGCAATTTTGAAAAAATTGATGTTTTCTATTTTAATATATTTTAAATAGTAATTTATTGCTGTGATGACAAAGCTGAATCTTCAGCAACCATTACTCCAGTCTTCAGAGTCACATGATCCTTTAGAAATTATTCTAATATGCTGATGATGTGAGAGTTGAAAACAGTGATGAACTGCAAAGGTACAAATGCTACACTAGAATTTTTACTGTGACAAATCAGCGAATAATTTCTTTTTGAACAAACTGACTCACTAATATGAATCGTTTCAAATGAACTTAGACTTCCAAACACTGCCCCAAAACTGTATTGATTCCTGATGCAAAATCAGATTCAATTACCTGCAGTTGTCAACATTGTTCCTGGCAATGGCATGGTCCACACGGAATCTTCTGAGCGTATTAATTTCTATTATTTCAATGCAGCCAGTATAGTTGTGGAAAGGCTCAGCTTCCTGAGGGAACACAGAACAACAACAAAGTCTCAAGCAGTTTCTTCAGAGGAAAACAGAAAAACATCTCAGGCCTAAGGGTGAAAATGAAAAATGGCTACAAAGCAGCTATTCTGGGAGAAGAAAGTGCCGTACAACAAAGAGGTTGCATTATAAGGCATTAAGTTCACCCAAAAATGAAAATTCTGCCATTATTTACTCTCATGTCATTCAAAAAAACAAACAAACCTGTTTTATTTCTCCTTTGGAACATAAAAGTAGATATGCTAAACAACTGTTATAGAAATCTTTCCATACAACAATTCACAGTGACCAAGGGCTCTCAAGGACAAAACACACATCAACAAAAGTAGTTCACATGACTTTTGCACTACATTCTAAGTCTTGACACAATGCAATGCTTTGTGTGATGAAAATACTTGCATTTTAGTTATTCACAGATTCAATTTTCACTTTTGCCTTTTTTTGTTTTTTGAAAAGGCGTTGGACATTATGAGCTGTTGTTGTATGTCACAAGCTGCATAAAGACTCTTCAGAAATGTCACCTTTTGTGTTACATAAAACATTTAATAGCATTAGCATCTGTTTAAAATTGATAAAGGAACGTGCATATTTATTAATACAATGACACTTTCACCTAATAAACATATATTTATAAATGCCACAAATGCTACTGAATAGTTTTAAAGGCAATAAAGATTATTCAAATAAGACAGAAATGGCTCAAACAACATTACCAGATGGACAAACTGCACTGATGACAAAAAAAACTAAACAAAACAAAAAAAACCCTCTATTTCATTATCAGCGCTATGAAAAGAGAAAAAAGCATATGGATCCAATCTTTGTTGTCTAGGTGAAGACATCTCAACATCTCCTTTTTCTTCTCCTAACAGTATCTCAAGTGCCCGTGACCTGCTTCCAGCCGCCTGAAGGAAAATGAAAAGTGTGCCTGCTAGTTTCTCAGGGCTTTATCACTGTCAATATGTAGACCTTGACAGTTCTTTGAAGCCCTCTGAACCAGTTTTTAGTAACCTGAAAATTACAGGAAAATTCATGTCCATTTTAATCCAATTTAAGTCAGATGCGTCTCTGCGGTAACTGGTCAGGTTATTGTGTAACATGACAAAGGCAAACCATCAATCTTTCCTTGTTTCCACATTATAATCAGAGTTCCCAGCTGGCCTAAGAATTACAGTGACTTTTCAAACTTTCCAGTAATCAACAAAGTGTAATGTCACTATCTTATCACTAAAGATAGTGTTAACTCTAGTTCTCCAATTTCAAGGTGGAATTATATAGTAAAAAATTTATGTCAAGTTAAAAATAATTATATATATAATTGTGATAGCTATCATAACTTACCAATTAAAACAGTTCAATATGATTAAACTTGATTTTAAGGCAGAATTAACACTTTTAAGTTGAAACACCTTTCCCCCCCAAAAACATAAAAAAAGAAACATTTCTTCTTCTTATCAATGTTGTACATTTATTTGAAATAGAAATTTTTTGTTACATTATAAATGGCTTTACTGGCATGAATGGTTACTTTACTTGAATGGTAGTTTACATTATATGACCTTTTACTCAGGATGTGACCCTTTAAAAATAACACATAATTAGCTCTTACTTTATAAGGTGGATACAGAAGAGGAAGTCCTCCTATGAAGGGACTGTCAGTTCTCTGTAAACTCATGACTGTTGTGAAATTGCTTGGAATACTTCTGACAGTCCTAAAGCCTGAAATAGTGACTTCAGCTGCACACGGAGAAAGATACTGTCTGTGGAAAACAAAGATAAAAACAAAATAAAGAACAGTGTGATATGCATGTGGACAAAATGGTCTAATGGTCTTGTTATAAATCAACATTTTAGGTCCCTGTTTCCTGTATCTCTTCACCTAATGGTGGTAAATGCACTCAATTAATGATCTTTAGTATTAACACCACAGGCGTCTTTTAAGGCAATTCAGTTTATGTTAATAAGATACATTTGCTATGCCTAAAGTAGAACACAATTACTTTAAAAGCTAAGCACTGCTAATGCCCGCTTTATCTGTTATTATTTTCCTTTTTTTTATATTCAGACCAAAAACAGGTTATGGTGAATGACTCATAATGACTGTATTGTTTCCATGGATACATGAGATATAGGAAGGCACTGAGAAAGAAAAAGGGTCCACAGTGAATTCATTAGCCAGTACAGCATTTAAAATATCATGGTTATCATAGCTTTAAAAAAAAAATCCACTAAATAAAACAAATGATTTGCTCTGCTCAAGGGCGTCTTTCACCTGCGGCTAATTATTTCCCCTCTTCCTTTTAAAGACATCTTATGCATCTTGGACAGACTGTTCCGGAGATGTACCCAAGCCTTGGGAGTTTTCCAAAGCTTATTCTGCCCTTCCAAACAACAGGGGAGGAAAGATAATTACCTCAGTGTGGATTCTGGGATAACTATGTGCAGCTGGAGGATTGGCCTACAGATGCTCAGCTCATAATGGCAGTATCCCCCCAGCCTTGATATCCGTCTCCCCATCTTCTGAGGTTCAGAGAAGCCAATCTTGACTGATTTGTTAAGCCTGTAATTCACAGGCTGTGGAGTTTTTCTCTTGATTTGCTCCACACCTCAGGAGGAAAGACCACCAGGCCCTGGACATCCTCCCTCTGGAGCAGCCGGAGAGACTGTTCAGCCTGGCATCTCGCCAGAGTGCCACTGGTCCCATTGAGTCTTTGAGCAGACAGTTCCCCAGCAGGACACACAGAGAATGCTCCTTTTACTTCGTAATGCTTTAAAGGCGACAATAAAGCACAGCATGGCCCTTTATAATTGTTTCACAGGTTCACTCTGTCATGTGAGACATGAATAAGGGAGCGAAACTTAAATTGTACCTTTAAATTTTTTTTTATATTTTTCCCTGTGTTCCACTTATATCATTTTGTGCACCAAAACTGGTTGTTACCGAATTTTACATGACCATTTTCCACCCTCTCTGTGAACCTCAGAACTGAACAGGTTGCTTTGTGTACAACTGTGCCTTTAAGAATTTTAAATGCTCCTTACCACGGTTGGGCAAAATTCAGAATTTAAGAATCCTTTTAAGTTTATGAGCTTGAATTCGAATAAAATTGTTCACGACCCAAAGGACGTTTAATTAGAATATGAATTGGAATGTCAGAAAGAGGAAACACTGAATTACAATTAAAAAAAATTCAAAACAAACACACAAGAGAGAAATCTACCTAATTTGTAAACAAAACTTGACTAAAACTAATGACTATTATGCTCTTTTACAAACTCTTGATTTTGTTTTGGGGGTGTACTAGAACAGGCTCTCATACTAGGTCGTTCGAAAAACACATAATTTTTCTAATATTTTACATTATTACAACACCTCTCTCCCCAGTCTGGCATGAACCGCTCGAATAGTTCCTGTATCAAATGAAGGCCCGCCTTCTGAAATACGAAATGTGCTGTGATTGGTTAGCTGGGCCAGTGTGTGTTGTGATTGGCAGCACTATGCGCCTGGTCGGGAAATGTCATGCCCCTTACCATAGCCACCTGCAAGCTTCAGCGTAAATATTGCGTCAAAATCAAATCAATCTGAGTGCGATTTAAATTTTAATTCATTTACTATGACAATGCAATGCCTAAAACCAAATAAACCAAATAAATGACGAGAACAGTTACATCTTAAAGGGGTCATATGATGCGATTTCAAGTTTTCCTTTCTCTTTGGAGTGTTACAAGCTGATTGTGCATAGATAAGATCCCAGAACTTGCAAAGACTAAAGTCTCAAAACCAAAGAGATATTCTTTACCAAAGTTAAGACTCTGCCACGCCCCCCTAAAACGGCTCGTTCTGACACGCCCCCACATATCTATCTCACTATGTGGAAATATTAGCATAATGCCGCCCAAATGTGCACGCAAAGAAAGAAGGCGTGGTTTCAGTAACCGCAGTTAGTGTTGAAGCAGCCATGTCAGGGAGACGCTGTGTGTTTCTAAGCGACAGCAAAAGCACTTTATTTGGCCTTCCGAAAGTAGATGCATTTAGGAATCTTTAAGATTACTTACAACAGAACAGCAATGCATTTTATGGACGACCATTTCGTGAACCTAGGAGAGGAGGTAATTCTGACTTTGCTATGACAATCTGGCGCTTCTGAATCAGCTACTGTTTTGTTATTAGTT
>NW_015505645.1:1238680-1246637 GCF_001515645.1 Sinocyclocheilus grahami
CTCGTTCACTGACTCGCTGGCCGTCTCAGTGATCCGCCGTAAAACAGTGATTCTGTCCTAATTCCCTTGCATATCAATGGTGGAGTTCCCTTTAAAATCTTAAATGATTCCCTTTGAGCTAAATTATTAAATTATTGACCTGTTTACCCTACATTATGGTAAGGGGCGTTACATTTCCAACGAGTGCTTGTGGTGTTCGGCCAATCACAATGCACTGGGTCAGCTGGCCAATCAGAGCAGACTGCGCTTGTCGGAAGGAGGGACTTTGTAGAAAACAAAGCGTTTGAGAGAGGCGGGGCATAGAGAACCTACAATAATGTACAGTATTTTAAAAATAATGTGTTTTTTGAAGATTAAAGCATGTCAACATATTCTGTTACACCAAATACACAAAATAATGATCTTTAAAAAAGCATCACATGACCCCTTTAAAGGTGACATATCCTGAAAATCTAACTTTTCCAGGTTTTAAATGCTATAATCAGGTTCCCAGTGCATCTATCAACCAAGGAAATGTGAAAAAGTTTAACCCAGTAACTTTGTTTTTGTAAGCCTTTTTCTGCAAGAGTCTGAAAAAAACGAGCCATCTGATTTCGCTCCCCTAGTGACGTTGCAAAGGGATCTCATTATAATATTACCGTCCCTTAATCTTTAAGTTTCCACGCACGGCACCATCATTTTGATTTCGCAAGCGACAACGGTGTACCAGCTCTAACGCCATGGCGAAAGTTTGGGAAAAACATGCTAACTATTCTGTCTTTGGCTGCACAGACGAGCACAGAACACTGTGTAGAGTCCCAGCCTGAGAGGGGACAAGAGAGCAGTGGATTTATTGATTTATTTACTGTATATTGCTGCTGCCACACAGATCTAAATAAATATGCGATTTCTTTCCCAGCTGTTTACCTTTACAGCCATAACCGACTGTTTGTGTAACTCATGTGTGTTTTTAACGTAAACTTGTGTGTGAATGAGAACTTAGTTTAGTACTCACATGCTGTGACAGCCGCTTTCTGTCCGTGTGCTTCGGATGTGTGCGCTCAGAAAACCATATATCAGAAGTTTAAACTAATATGGTTTAAAACGCATGATTTCAGCGTGATAAACATGATAATCATAACCAAAACAGATGTTTTTAGCAGGTCCA
Source organism: Sinocyclocheilus grahami (assembly GCF_001515645.1). NCBI lineage: Eukaryota > Metazoa > Chordata > Actinopteri > Cypriniformes > Cyprinidae > Sinocyclocheilus > Sinocyclocheilus grahami. Next base: position 1,239,828 of record NW_015505645.1, read on the forward strand.
AGCTGTAATGGTGCAGCTATATTCTGAAAAAGGGGGTGGGGAGCAGCAGCTCATTTGCATTTAAAGAAACAGGCCCGAAAAACTGCGTATTTCTGCTTCCACTCAAAATAGGCATATGTGTGGTATTTTGAGCTGAAACTTCACAGACACATTCTGGGGACACCAGAGACTTATATTACATATTGTAAAAAGTGGCATAATGTCTCCTTTAAATAAAACAAAAATTTTAACAGAAATATTTAGATTTTATTTTATTTATTTATTTTTAAAGAAAATAACAAATAAGTTGAAAATATATATTTTTTGTGGCTATTAGCTTTTATCAATCAACAATTACTGATTGAGCTTAATTTGCAGTAAACCAGGCATTTTCCTTTAAATACTAACAGCACCTATGGCAGTGCACATTATGCCTGGTTAGTGAATAAGACAGGTTTTTGACCTGACATTCAGTATAAAAAAAGTGACAACGGTTTAGTGAATTCTCACCTGTATGTTTTCATAGTACAACAAATACAATTCTGATTTGAATAATAAGACCCCTTTAAAGATATGGTCACTCAGTCCTGTTTTTCCCCCTACTCAGTCTTATTTTGATAACTCTCTTTCACACTAAGTCTTTTGCTAGTTGGCACAAAAGTAATGACTGATTTGTGCAGCTGGCGCATCTTGGAAGCTTTTCAAAATCTCTATGAAAAACAGACATAAACAGGCTGATGCACTCAAGATTGGGAGCCGGCTAAACCGTTTGGATGTGAAGAGGCTGCGTTGTCTCTCAGAGACTCAGAATCTGATCAAATCTTTCAATGACTGTTACAGTGCATTTTACTTTCTACTGAATTGGATGAAAAGAAACAAACCTAATGGACCTGTGTGAATTGTGCTTCCGAACATCAAAGACCTTTCAGCAATCATTCACCCAGGCCTGACAATTATGGGGTTATACTACACCCATTTACAGACTTAAACAAATGTAAGTACTGTATAAGAGCTGGACAGAAATACTCCCCATCATGTAAATGAATAATATAATGTGAATATTACCTGCACTGAGGTCTCTGTTAGGATCTCAGTGGCATTTGATTGGCTGCCACACATCAGTCGTCCTGTTATTGGAAACTTTTTCTTGTGGAATAAATTAATCATGACTGACTATCAACAGAGCCTTTCTATACTCTAATTACTTTGTGTTCTATTTCAACTTATAGATAAGCTCCAAAGGCGACTTTACATTAACGACCAGTTTCACCATGTATTTCTTCTTATATTTATACAATTGACATCTGATTCATTTTAATCTCAATGATCACAAACTATTTGGATACTGGAGGAGAAATTCTCTTACCTCAAAAGCAGCACATGCTCATTTCCATCAGCAACCTGCTGTGCTGTATTGATCCGCTGAGCTCCCTCCTTTTGGTTGCATAAAAAGTCATACTGGAGTATATGGGAAAAATATGTATCAGTATTTTCCATTTAATTATTCCTTGTGCATCTTCTTTGTTTTCTAAAGGTAATGACATAGCATTGAAAAAAAATGTTATATGCATTTGCAGTATTACCTGAAGCATTCCATTGGAAACATAGAGTTTGACAAAGAAGATGCCTTTTATGGCACTGGCTGAATACAGCAGGGTTCCATACATGGATTCAGTCAGGAATCTCACCGTGACACTGAACACAGCACCGACTTCAATGCCCTCAAACTCCAAAAAGGATTTCCCAGAATATCTCCCAAAACTAATATCTGCAGGCGAGAAATGTAGGCAGTTAAGCATAGTGCCACCGTAGCTTCGCTCAACTTGAATAGTATAAAGTCGACATTTGTGTGGATGTTTGCTGCTATCTGGAACCAACATTTACAAAGATATCGAAGGTTTTATTTCATTATGGGGGTTAGTAAACAAAAACAACCTGTTTTTCATAATACAGTTGAATTAAATATATATTTAATACAGTAATATTTCATCCTGGGTACAAGAAAATGTAGCCTCATGCTACAGTGAATCTTAATGAGAATGAACATCACAGAACCTTTGTTGTCATGTCATTCCAAATAAAAAGTCGGCAACACAACTTTATTAATATTCAGTGCTGTATGAGAACATGAGTGAATAAGAATAGAAAATCTGAATAAACTCTGAATAAAAATAATGAGTAAAATCTGTATAAACTGGAAAAACAGTGAATATGAAGTAAGTCTCACATGGAAAATAAACTTTTATGACAGTTTATAATAAATAGTGAATATTTTAGCTTTTTACTATGAAAATCTACATATTTCATTCTGACACTATCCCTTTTTAATCAACTTTTAATAGATTGAACTGAAACTGAAGAAAGCACATGAGTACGAACACTGGAAACTATCAAAGAATTGATACTCTCCACATTGAATTCCCAACAGTGAGCCAATATTTCTCAATTAAGACGATATTGTTCTACCAATTTTGAATATTACAAGATTACAAAGGATCACAGTGCTAATAAAACTATGAATATGTTAATGCTAATTATGATAATGTATAGCTATGAGCAGAAAGAATATGCATTACATATTAACACAGATTTAAAGCTAACATAATACTAACACTACTAATAATATTTTTGCAGTATGCAGTATGCATACTTAGCACAGTTTATTTCTTAACTGTGTTTGTCAAAGTGTGAAGTGTACAGCAGGGAGTATTGCATGGGATACCATTTCCCACAATGCAATGCTCCCTTACCTGACCTTCCATTTCAAGTGTGATTTCTTTTTTCACTAATTTCACAAAAGTTAAGCCATTTTTAGTAAATTAAAATGCAATGAATAATTATAAACAATAACAAACTATTTTTAACGTAGACCGCTATACAGCAATCAGTACACGTTTATATAATCATATTGCAGTACATTCATAAAAAAATTACATTTCAAATATAGCTAATATTGCATATTTGTCTAGGTTGTATTCTATGTAATGTGTGCAAACAGATTCTGGAATGTGCATAAAAACACAAAAAGCCAAAAGAAAACCATAACCATTAAAGAAACCAAGGGATGAACACAAAAAAGAAGAATAAATTAGTAAATAAATAAATAAAAAATAAACCACTAAAATGTAATTTTAAGTCCAATCAAAGTGGTGCCGCCGATACACCTTGCAATGATAAGTTCATTGCATTTTTTAAATGCTTTGAATATACAGTACATTCAAAATATTTCTGAAACTTTGGTAAACAGAAATGATTAAGTATACATTATTTGGATGATGTTATATTGATGAAAACATTTTTTAGAGTCTACAAAAGTTAAAATAATCTCAGAAAAAAAGATTTTCCACATATGATGAAAGAGTTTTTTTGGGGGGAATTGGTGCTAAAAACTGCGCTTTTATTTGACTTGCAGAAAATTCTGAGAGCCTGTAAAACAGGCTGTAAGATCCCTGTCTTTCATGTTAAAGGTATTTGATGATAATTGCACCTGGTACAGTAGCTCCTTTCTCTCGCAGGAGTGTGATCAAAGCTAAGAGTGACCCATTACCTGCCATGACTTAGTACATTTAAAAGGCAGTTTTTAGATCTGCTTTAATTGGGGGGGGGGACTGAAGAATAACTCTTCCGAGGAAGTCTATTCTAATTAGTGGTAGGAAAGGGCTGCTCGTCTAATGTTTTCTGCTGTCAGTGGATTCTGTGAAGCCACTGATGTTCACCTCAAAATGTCCTTACCACTGAAGTGCATCTATCATGTTTAGACATGGCAGAAAGTCACTCATCCATAATGAAATCTAAATGCATTATATGTTTAACATTTCAAAGGATGCAATCACTTAAATGCAACAAAAAGCACAAGAACATGTCAGTTACCATTGATCATATTTTGCATCCCAAGAGCTGATAAAGCTAAAAAAAATTGCCTTTTTTTTCCTCCAGCAAGTGCATCGTAAATGAGAGTAGCTTGCTTTTAGAAGGTCTAAGAAGATCTCTCTACTGTGTAAACCTCTTTCTGTCAGCTTGAGGAACCTCAGCCCTGTACCATGAGGGTTTTTTAGCACAAATGAACAGTAACCCACATGATACTTGCAGCAGCACATGGTTTGCCAAGAAAGGCACATCAATTCCCCTCGCAAAGAGAGCGAGAGTGAGTGACTTTCTGAGAAAAATTATACCAGCTTATTACATGCCTCATTTTAAGCTACGATATCCTGCTCTCTGTCATCCGTATCAGTCGGCAATTATGGGACGTTTTCAGAGACTTCCACACTCTTTGAGATCATTTAGGGTACTGATGCGGACAAACTTAAAAGACCGGCTCTGACTTTAGCAATTTGGCCTAAGCCAAAGCGTTGGAGTTAATGCCCTTCAATCTCAAACAGTTCCTACGAAAGGTCTCGCCTCGGGGTATTTTGCAATGAAATGCTCAACAATGTGGACCTGCCTGTGGAATTTCTCCCTTCCTGTGATTGACCGATGCTAGGCTACAAAACAGAGCACGCACTTTGCGATTGCAGTCACGATTAATGGACCTACAGCAGATGAGGCCTTTATCAATATTTGCTTGACTTTAAATCTTTTTAATGCAGAAATCTTTTGATCTGCCATTGAAGGTCTCTGGGGCACCTTGTTGATTAAGGAGCTTGTAGAAAAATCCCCATGCATCTGCTAAGTCCTGCACTCCATAATAGGACAAATATCTCAGAGTGAGGCCTGTGACTGAAAGAATGGAGACTTATCAGGAAACGAGAGGTTGTGATCTCCGATTAATGAGGATGAATGCGGGACAACTACAGAGCGTCTACCTTCTCCCTCCCCTGGTGTTCCAGGCAGGTTTACCAGTGTTGATGATGGAAAATTACCCCTCTGAGACTGAGCCAGTTATTAATTTGAGATGCTTGTTTGGACTGATATAAGGCTTTCACGCAGTCTGTGAATGCTGCCGGGAGACAAACACTCATCTTATTAGCAATTAACTCCAGATCCCTTTTTGAAATCTGCATTTTAGCCACTAACTTCTCCACGTGCTTGCCGCAGTCTGCTCTCGCTGGTTCTTTAACATTCAAATAATTGAAAACCAGTCAATAGGGACAGGTGACTGCGAGCTCATTCAGTGGTTATTATCGACAGAGAGAGCTATGAAAGACACACTACAGGAAATCTCGAACTTAAAACTCTTATTGGATAAAATAAGTCCGCAAACACTTTGAAGGTGTAGTTATTGCTCATGTTTGTGAAATGCTGACTCTGCTGGACTGCTGCCAGCTGTGCTGATGAACACTATTATGGGATGTATAAATATAGAGCTCTGTAAAGGGAAGAACAAGAGAGAGTGTGGAAAAGATCAGCGTTTTCCTTATGGCAATTCAAAAATAGTGTTGTTTAATGAATGAATGGTAAGCTCATCCATTAAAACGGTAAAAGCAAGGAAAGTACTCATGAAATATATACAAATGCAAGACTAACTTTGCACTTATGCACCATTTTCCAACATACTGTAATCAGCTGCTTCTTTTACACTTAAATAACATTAATTATATTCAAACATTATTAGAGACTTTTGCTATTGTATATTTTGGAACATAACTCACCTGTACCACTTGTGCTAAAGACACCTAAAAATGTGAGGCCTTTTGAAAAGAAGTGTGCTTTAACTTTTCTATGCAATAGTGATTTGTTACAATAGTGCAAAAATGACTTACTTAGACTAACAATGGAGAACCTAAATGTATCCAGTAGTAAGAAAACACCTAGCAACCACCCAGAAACCCTATCTGGAAAAACCCCCCCGGGGGTACAAAACCTGTCACTGGGACAGTACCGTTTTAAAAGGTGCTTTTGAAAGGGTATCAGTTAGGTAGTAATATGCAAACGTATCACTACCACCCCAGGGACAACCCAGTGTACCTTTTTTTTGTGTACCAATAAAACCAACTCATAAAACAGGCTATAAAATGTGTAAAAAAGGACTTGTAAGGCTGATGATACACGGGGCAACTTTTTTGAGCAATGTTGCTTGGGCACTTTCCCATTGAGAATGGGTAACAAATTTCTATCTGGATACTTTAGATCGGTCGTGGGCCCCATGTCTCACCTGGTTGCCCGTTGACGGCAACATTAGTAGAAGTTGCCCTGCAAACTTCTCAAAAAGTTGCCCCCTGTATCATCAGCCTAAGCGTATTTGAATGTACATTATAATATTAATATAATGAAAGGTAATGTGTAGAAGTGTTACTTCCGCACATTAAAACAAGTCATTCATATACTTAAACTATTACAAAAAATAAAACTGAATTTAAAATGAGATAAATTAAGATTATATTTGTAATTTACCTGTCATACACATATCTAAACACTTATAAAGATATTTCACAAGCTGTCTTATTTGTGGCATTCCAATTTACACAAAAACCTACATGCAAAAAGTATCCCAAAGAAATGAAGACAGACATTAAGATAAAACTCCGATTTATAAGCCTCATGAGTCATGTTAATGAGATACAGATTGAGCAGACTGAAACCATGATGAATAATTCAATGCTAGTTATGCAAATAAATTAATGGTCATTTTCCTTTATTGTGATCTGATTTATGCCCTGTCTGTGTTCCACGTTACTCATCGGCCCATACATATACATGTGCAGGAATTCACAGAAACTTGTCAGATTGCCTGACATCAACATGCAAAGACAGATCACACGAAGCAGGCACATCTGAAGTTCATTTGATATAGGAACTTGATTAAAAAAACAGCATTCCTCAAAAACATCACATTTGCAGTGAGAAGTACCAGTGTGCCAACTTATTATATATATATATATATATATATATATA
>NW_015505645.1:1247209-1248831 GCF_001515645.1 Sinocyclocheilus grahami
TCATTTTATATATATATATATATATATATATATATATATATATATATATATATATATATATATATATATATATTTCACTTTCACACTCAACATAATGAGTTTTATCACAAAATCAGAAAGTTATCTTCTAACCTTCCAAACATGATGGACACACAGATGAACTCCCAATTTTGTCACATTTTTTATGCTTTACCAAACTGTTGCATCAACTATTTGTCCAATTGTTGCATATAAGCACATCCAAACATGACCCTACTGCCACTGACTGATTTGAAGATATCAGAGTGTAATATTTCAAACTCCTTTGGCTTTTGTTTCTATCTGAAATAGATTCAGTACGCTGGGAATGCAGAGGTGGAGGAGGAGGAGAGGACAGCAGAAAGAGAGAGCAGAGGTATCATGCAAGTTCCTGGCTAATCTATTTATAGCTGCACCTAGGGCAAAATATGTTTTTAGAGAGTGACCTATATAGACATATCGATGAGATTTTGTTGGTCCATTTAAAAGTTACAGTATATGTTCTTTGAATAACTGAATAATATTTAAAATAAAAAGATTGCATAGACAAATTATTTTAAAAATATTATATTCCGAGACCAATGTTTGACTGTGGGGCAAATGAAATGTAAAAAACGGCAAAATAAAAACTTCATCAAGCATTCAAGACTTTGTCTGCTTATTAGTTGCGGTCTAGTATCCTGCTCTCACTTTTACATTATTTGACCAATATTTTGAGTTATTGTAGGAGACAGGGGCGGACTTACCCATTAGGCAAAGGTAGGCGACCGCCTTGGGCCCCCAAAAGCCAAGGGCCCCCTAAAATGCTTTTCATATAGGATATGCGCATTAAGCGCGGACACTTGAACGTTTGCTGTTTACGGTGTTTATTACCATGACAACTGTCCCAGTCTGTGGCGCCTGCAGGTGTACGGCTGTACGCACTGTGAGTACCATGAGTGCTTAGACTGATCTGAGATTTGCTCCGCAAACATTTCAGCAGTTATTATAGGCCTGTGTGTCCTGTATTTCTGTCGACTGAACCCACGCCGTTAATCATCAAATTATCAGTCTTTTGCATGCCAAAGTCAATTTCTGCATAGAAATATTACACCAAATAGAAGCAGAAAATCGTGCTATATGCACTTTCGAGAGATTGGGTTAGCCTACAACAATGATTTTTTTGGCTATTTTACAAATGGGAATACAACAAATTCATGACAATGTTTACATTCAAGCTACCCGTAAAATGTATAGTGAAAAGTACTTTAAAAGCGTCTGGAATAAAATAAAGTATATAAAAAATATAAATAATTAACATACCATACAAAATTGCTTTGCAGCAAATCCTTTACATTTTAAGGTATTCAGAACAGAGCAACATAAAAATCAGAAAAAGCAGCTATCGGACAAAGTTTTACATATATGCCTTTATAATTAGTGTTTTATTTTTTTATAAAATAAAACGCAAATTATAGTCGGGCCTTCCATCAATTATAGTGATGAAAAAATTACTGGTCATCTCCTAATTGGATGTGCCTTTAGAGAGAAATGCAGGGATTACATAATGAAAGAGTTTATTTTATTAGGAGTCTATTTTCGATTTGAATTATTTCGTTTTAAAG
>NW_015505645.1:1248946-1257853 GCF_001515645.1 Sinocyclocheilus grahami
AAATATTATGCCAAATAGAAGCAGAAAATCATGCTATACTTCGCACTTTCATGAGATTGGGTTAGCCTACAACAATTAATTTTTTGGCTATTTTACAAATGGGAATACAACAAATTCATGACAATGTTTACATTCAAGCTACCTGTAAAATTTATAGTGAAAAGTACTTTAAAAGCGTCTGGAATAAAATAAAGTATATAAAAAATATAAATAATTAACATACCATACAAAATTGCTTTGCAGCAAATCCTTTACATTTTAAGGTATTCAGAACAGAGCAACATAAAAATCAGAAAAAGCAGCTATCGGACAAAGTTTTACATATATGCCTTTATAATTAGTGTTTTATTTTTTTATAAAATAAAACGCAAATTATAGTCGGGCCTTCCATCAATTATAGTGATGAAAAAATTACTGGTCATCTCCTAATTGGATGTGCCTTTAGAGAGAAATGCAGGGATTACATAATGAAAGAGTTTATTTTATTAGGAGTCTATTTTCGATTTAAATTATTTCGTTTTAAAGTAGTAATTTAAAGCTTTCTATATATTTTGATCATGTCTGAGTTTAGGTTCATCATTGTGAAGCGCTCCTGTTCAAAACCGAGACGGCAGAAAGCGTTTGTTTTCTTTATTTTATAAAAGCACAACGTTTTGTTGATATTGTGAGTGCACACAAATAAAACTAGCCCCTTTACAGTTTAGAATGATGTATTACTCTTACCTTTATGAGCAAAAATTACTGTGTATTTTAAGTTTTTTCCACTTAGAAAAAAATGCAAGTGATCACGCAGGCGCCTCCATGTCCTGCAGAGCGCGCTTCAGCTTCCACTCCTCCGCAAACGATTGGATATGCATATTTATATAGGTTAAACATTTAAACTAACATTGTGATATACTTGAACTGTTTTATATATAGATTTTATTTTAGGCAAGTCCTGATGATTTGAGAAGGCTAAATTCAAACATAGGCTATAGGCTATGATCAATTCACTGTCTGCCACTGGCCTTTACTTAAAAAAAAACTTACTTTTAACGAACAAAAAATACGCCAAATGTTTTTCTAAATTTACTTTATAAAAAAACGAAACTAAATATAATCACTTTTCCATTACATACAAAACTGAACAATTTTAATAGCTGAAACAGTAGTATAAGCTTTTTTTGGGAAAAGGGGAAAAAGACCCGTGCAGGGCTTTAATCCACTTCATCCAACGCGGCTTTGTTCTCATCTGTGAGCATGCTCGTGATATATGTATTTTAGGTGTGTAAATGTATAATTTCCTTTTCATTATTGTTTCAGTTTTATTTAAATTTGTAGTTAAAACCACTAAAAATAAATGTATTTTAAAGTTTAGAATTAGACAGCCTTTGCACACAGGCTTACGCTGAAAACAACTAAATGGAACCTCAAGGTTGATCTAGGAAAATGTGTGCAAATGTATAGCACCCCATTCCTATATTTGGCCTGGGGCCCCCAATTCACTAAATCCGCCCCTGGTAGGAGACCTCAACATACATACAACAAAGGAAAGGATGAATACCAGGACTGTGTATCACTTAGAACTGAATTGAGAATGCCTTTTAAATTCAAATTGAATTCATGAATTTAAACTGAGGTAGCAAACATACAGAATTGCGATTGGAATTCAATAGAAATTTAACTAATTCACATGAATTTAAATTCTAACTATACACAGCAATTATTGTTAAGCTAAACTGTGAATATTTACTTGATATAAATAGACAGATTAATAGATAGATTCACACTCATTAATTGAAAGAGAGCCAATTCTTAAATTTGCCTAAACCTTACGGATAAAAAAGACAAGTACAGATGAAAAGCAAAAAAAAAAAAAAACTCAAAACCAAACCAAAACATCTTAAGCCAGAGATTGATATATGTGCAATTCTTATTCTTTATCTACAATTCGACTGCATCGTATCAAGTCTGATTCACTGTTCTGTGAAAACGATCCCAGTCAGCTGTCCATCAAAAAAGTGTGTACGATCCAAAGACTAAATGGATTTCTGAGTCCAACTTGTGATGATAGATTTATCCCGCCATTTTTGAGTTAAGACTATAGCAGCTTCCTTGAGTTTTATCTTCCATAAAAAATGGCCTCAATTCCACCCTGTCTGGACAATCGCACAGCGATTACTCAGCTAGTGTACCTCTCGGGCACTTGAAGAAAATTCCCAGGGATGCCCAGGCAAACCTTTAAAGCTGTCTGTAGAATTTGCCTTTCTCATTGCATGTTTGGTAAATTAACTGCACTGTTCCCCAAGGGCACTGACTTACGCACACTTTGTCTTTCTCAGTAGTGGCTGAAGAAATTAGTGCTGATTGTATCTTAGAGCAAACATTCACGCCGTCATATCCAGACACATTTCTGTGCCCTCAAGAGATCCAAATGCAGTTTCTCAGTTTACTACATCTTTCATTCTGCGGAGAGGTTTAATTCCATTGTGTTGTGCCCTCCAGGACCACCATAAAGGCTAGCTTAAATGTCAAAATCACTCTCAACATATGCCAGAAACACATTTACCTTTCTTTTGGTCTATTGATTTTTTTGTGGTTCACTTTGTATAGCAGCAATCTTAGATACTGTTCTAGCAGCAAAGCATTTAAAAGACCAGCTGTACAACAGAAACTCACCTGTAACCGAGAGAATGTCATCTCATTCTCACTCTTTAACGCTGTGAAATGCTGTATTTAGAAGAAAATAAAATACTTGGAAAAAGGCTACTGGCCAGCAGTTCATTTCAAATCAATTCAGAAAGAAAGCGAAAAGTCATGCTTTAGGGAAATTTAAGCACATTCATGGGTTTTCTTCTTCTAAAATGACTTGCTTAGACTTTGCTTCACCAAATTACCTTCAGTGATTTGACAAATTTAGCCTCCAGAATCCATTTATTAGTCCGTTGTCAGGAAATTGGGCTAGGATGGTTCAATTTCCTAAATGATGTGGAAATTTAGTCCTCATGTTCCACACTGACATTTTGGCTCTCTACAATTCATTCATTGTTACCAATGGGCATTTTGTGTCACTGTCAATAAACATTATAAACCATAGCGCATAATTCCTAATTAGCTGTAATTTTCCAGCGAAAAATAATTGAGTTTGTTCAAACTACTGCTTCTTCAGAGAACATTAGTGGAACAAATGTGGAAAAAGCTCTTATTATCAGACATGCCACAGATGGTGAGTGTTTATCTTACTAACCTTTAGGGGCTCGCAGCTCATTTTGGAACAGAGCAAAGCAAAATGTAGGCTATTTGGGAAAGGTTTTCTGAATACACATTTCAAGGACTTTTTGTCTGGCATTATGTTGCCTGTGGTAATGTATCTGTATGTTATTGTAGTCAATAACATACAAATTCACAAATAAGAGTGATGACAATAACTCAGCACAAGCTCAGTAGGGCTCTCTCTCTTTCTCTCTGACTGAGAAAAAGCAGCGTGATCATCTCATTTTATGAGAAATTTTCCAAAAAACAAAACAAAACAAAACAAAAGCAAAACAAAACAAAAAAACTGATATTAAGAAATAAAAATTTCATCAGAATTTCATCAAAGCATCTAATTAAAAATAATTATAATGTAGGTTCCACTTTTGCTTTAAACACAAATTAGTCCCGACAGCTAAAATAATCTGTACCATTTAAAGGTGAAAACTATTCAGTATTATTACTTCATGTATTAAATAAAAGATTGGACTTTTATTTGATCTTGTGGGCTCCCATTTTAGATATTGTTAAATAGTATGAATTTAAAAATATAAAAAAATTCACTATTACATTTTTAAAGTGTAACAACTGTACCCAACTAACTACTGTAAAGTGAATGAAACACTCTTTATTAAAAAGATTTTGTGAAAGAAAGTTTGTGAAACAGACTGAAATATAAAAGAAGATATTTTGAGAAATGTCCATACAACACAAATCAATTAATTTAGTTAAAAAGATTCCTCAAAATACGTTCTTTTGTGTTCTGCAAAAGAAAGAAAAGTCATTCGGGTTTGGAACAACATGAGGTGAATAAATGATGACAGAATTTTTACTTTTGGGTGAACTAAATGTGTTTGTTTCAATATACTATATACATTTCTATATAAATAACATACCGTGTTCTACTGAAAGATTGACAAGCTGTTCATAAATAATATTTATGATATGTCTCTTAAGCAGTGTCAATAATCTCCTAGGTTTACAAAGACAAGCAGATAATAAAGCTGATCAATCAAAACAAACCACACAAACATATTGATTGTTTTCAATTGTTCATGATGTATTTCATTTACCCAATCCTTTTGCCAATAATATTTAAAGCCAGCACAGTGGAAGTCAACCTCATAATGTTTAAATGCAAAAACAGTTTGCTTCCTTGCTCTGTATATGAACGCAGAGAGTTTGCATGCTCTTCATGAGGAATTGACTGTGACTCAAAGACATTTCAGATTCAAAACCAAAAATTATTCATCTAAGACTTTCATGTGGATTTTATGAGGCTGCTAAAAATATTCAAAAGTAACTAGAAAATACTGCATATGCGGTTTTTAGTACCAACCTGTCGACTGCTCAGTGTTTTGCAAGTTCTCCACAGGTGCTAAAGTGGGTTGTAACTCTGGGTTGGGGTTGATGGTTCTCCACGACACAACTGAGATGGGAGGAACAGAGGATGTGTCGGTCTTCACAGGGACACAGCTGACATTGTTGATGCCATCCTTACAGGAAAACCCATCAGGACATGATTGGATCAAGCAATCATCATAATTATATTCACAGTTTTTTCCCTGAAACACAAAATAAAGACTTTTTCTCACAACAAAAATCTTTTTCTCTAAGTGTTTTTGAAATGCCTGCTGGGATATGGTTTGATGCTACATTCAACCATATTGTCAGTAGAATAATAAGGACGTCAGGGTTTCTGAAATAATTGCACTAGTATGTGGCATTATGGTGAGGAAGTACAAAGTTTGATGCAATATGCTGAAATAAGTGCAGTGTACACAACTAAAGGCTGAGGACATTAGAATTCAAGCATGGTGCAAAACTAACATTGGGTCGAATATGAGTGTAAATTACAGTAAGCCCAGCAGGAGCAACTATGCTTTCAGCTGTACCGGCACCTATATACTGTATGTGTGAGTGGCAATTGCTTTAAGACTTCATGAGCGATGATATGTTTTTCATATGTGAAATTATCTGTAGTATGTATAACACCTAGTGCATTTTTTGATTTTAGGTGTTGATGTGAACATATTCATAAAATTGAGTGGATGTATAGCCTCATTTATGTTGTGAAGCGAACATTAAAACTGCTCTCTCTCTCTCATTTTTCTTCTCATTTCCTACTCCTAAGTCTTTGATTTACTAAAAGATACAGCAATTGTCTTGGACTTTTGACAACTTGAGGTGTGGATGCAGCATTATGCATCATAGAAAACTTTCGGTTACAGATGCCACTGTAAAAACCCAATATTCACTGTTATTCCTGGCCAATTTTTCATTAGTAAATAATAAAAGTTAATGAAGTTAATAAAATAAATAATAAATAAATAATACACACACACACACACACACACACACACATATATATATTATATACAGTGGGTACGGAAAGTATTCAGACCCCCTTAAATTTTTCACTCTTTGTTATATTGTAGCCATTTGCTAAAATCATTTAAGTTAATTTTTTTTCCTCATTAATGTACACACATTAATCATTAATGTACACACAGCACCCCATATTGACACAGAATTGTTGACATTTTTGCAGATTTATTATAAAAGAAAACTGAAATATCACATGGTCCTAAGTATTCAGACCCTTTGCTCAGTATTTAGTAGAAGCACCATTTTGATCTAATACAGCCATGAGTCTTTTTGGGAAAGATGCAACAAGTTTTTCACACCTGGATTTGGGATATATACACTACCAGTCAAAAGTTTGGGATCAGAACGATTTTTAATGTTTTTTACAGGAGTTTCTTATGCTCATCAAGGCTGCATTTATTTGATAAAAAATACAGGAAAATGTAATATTGTGAAATAATATTATGATGTAAAATAACATTTTTCTATTTTAATATACATTAAAATCTAATTTATTCCTGTGATACAAAGCTGAATTTTTATCATCATTACTCCAGTCTTCAGTGTCACATGATCCTTCAGAAATCATTTTAATATGCTTTTATATTTTATTATCAGTGCTGGAAACTGTTGTGCTGCTTAATATTTTTTTGGAACCCTTGATACTTTTTTCAGTATTATTTGATGAATAAAAAGATAAAAAGAAGAGCATTTATTTAAAATAGAAATCTTTTCTAACAATATACACTTCAGTTCAAAAGTTTGGGGTCAGTCAATTTTTATTCTTTATTTTTTTGAAAGAAATTAAAACTTTTATTCATCAAGGATGTGTTAAATTGTTAAGAAGTGATAGCAAATATTTAATTGTTAGAAAAGATTTATATTTTGAAGAAATGCTGTTCTTTTTAACTTTTTATTCATAGGATTCAAGAATCCTGAAAAAAGTATCACAGTTTCCAAAAAAATATTTGGCAGCACAACTTTTGCCAACATTGATAATTCTAATAATAAATCAGCATATCAGAATGATTTCTTAAGGATCATGTGACACTATATACTGGAGTAATGGCTCATGTAAATTCAGCTTTGCATCACAGAAATAAATTATATTTTAAAGGATATTAAAATAGAAACCATTATTTTATGTTGTAATAAGATTTTGCAAGATTACTGTTTTTTCTGTATTTTTGATCAAATAAATGCAGCCTTGATGAGCATAAGAGACTTCTTTAAAAAACATTACAAGTCTTACTGATCCCAAACTTTTGACCGGTAGTGTATAGACATATATGAATTGTGCTATTCTATATGTACTTTCATTTTTTTAAATGGATTAATTTCTTTAAATGCAAAACTTTTTAATAAGGGGAAATTAATATCTGTACCTGTACTTCCATATTAAGATTAGAGTAGTTAGATTTGCATGTATATAACATCTTATTGCTCATCTTTTTGTTTAGAGGTACTTCAACAGGCCGCTTCAACATGCAATGCTGCAGAAACTAAAATACAAAAATAGGTAAATAGCGTGCACATTCTACCATTGATAAGTGACATCTGTGCTTCCCCGCACTTGAAAAGCACCACTGGCATGTTGAATACTAAAAAACCCTCCTGCCTACCATCCCGAAGACGTCAAGGATATTTAAAGGCCATTGCAATATTGGAATGGAAACAAACGGATGGCGAATGCTTGACAGGAGAAAGACAAACAGGATTGCGTCTCTCTCAAAATCACCTCAGGGGAAGATGAAGAGCTCAGGGAGGAGAAGGAAGGGGGGAGAGGGGGACTCAGTGCGACTTACCACAAATCCGGGCCGACAGAAGCAGGTGTAGCCATGGCTAGGCTCATTCTGGATGCACATTCCCTGGTTGCATGGTTGCAGCAAGCACTCATTAATGTCATATTCACAGTGAAGGCCTGTCCAACCTGCCAGGAACAAAAACCCAGAGTGCCACAGTCAGCCGACCCCGTAACCAACAACATCCCACCTCTCCCTGCCCTCCCCCGTCTCATACGTTTTCTACACCATCTCCATTCCTGCTTTGTCTTCCCATTCGGGAAAGCATCCACACTCGCACACATACGGGCTGAATATATTTTAATACTCTATGAGGCTTGTGTCTGTTTCAGTAGCCTGCAAGAGTAAATCATTCCCCGGAGGAACCTAAGTGATTTTTGCATTGTGGAATCAAGATGCATGAAGCCGAGACTTTTCATAAACCTTTATCTCTCTTGTGTTCTTCAGACATAAGACTGTCAAGAAGGTAAAAAAAAAAAAAACATTGACAGAAAATATTCATACTGCATTTCCTAAACAGGGTTCCCACACTGAACCTCCAAGACACTTTCACGACTGTCCCAATCATTCATGATAACTGGATAGGGATCAGTTTTTTTTATTAATCTGTCTGCAATAACAAAGAAGACCAGGTGAAAATGTGCAATAAAGCAATTTTAATTAAACCATACTGTTAATAAAACTATGAGGAGAAATTTGCACCGATTAGGAATATACACATCATTAAAAAAACTGGGTCCAAAAAAATTAACTTTTTTAAATTTAAAAACATTTTGTAATTTATTCTTGTGATGGCAAAGCTGAATTTCCAACATCATTACTCCAGTCTTCAGTGTCACATGATCCTTCAGAAATCAATCTAATATGCTGATTTGCTGCTCAAGAAACATGTATTCTGATCATAAATGCTGAGAATGGTTGTGCTGCTTAATATTTTTGGGGAAACTGTGATACATATTTTCAGGATTCTTTAATGAACAGAAATGATTTAAGGATCAATTTAAGGTGCTAAATAAATACGTTTTAATTTCTTAAAGGGGTCCTATTATGCTTTTTCACTTTTTAAATTTTAGTCAGTGTGTAGTGTGTATGTTTGGGCATAAAAAAGATCTAGAAAGTTACAAATCTCAAAGTCCACTCCAAAGGGAGATATTTAGTTTTTAAAAAAATCAATTTTCAAGAACTACAGCAAACGGCTCGTTTGGACCACAGCGTTTGGTTTCCGGGCTTTATGATATCACAAAGCGGCCCATTAGAATATCATTACAAAGGTCGTGGTCAGAACGCTTGGTTGAGAGAGCGCATGAGACGAGACGAAGAAGAAGAAGAGCTGCTGTGCTGTAGCCTCAAATTTTTGGCATGTCTAGAACAGCCGATTCTCATTTCCAGTCCTCGCGAACTCCTGCTCTGTACATTTTGTGTGTTTCTCTTATTGCTTCATACATTTGCTATATTTGACTGTAAGTGCCCTGCGAAGTGGACATTACCGGATATTCCGCCATGATTC
>NW_015505645.1:1257904-1265357 GCF_001515645.1 Sinocyclocheilus grahami
TGTGTGTGAAGACGCTGCAGGCAGCGGAGCAGCGCTAATCTGTAAATGAATATTCCGAAGTGAAGTAAACTTCAACGGATTTCCCCTGCTCAGGGAGTAGGGGGCAATGGACACTGAGTAGGGACCGTGCCAATCGGAACACAGTTCATGCACGGAGCTCACTTCTAACGAGATGATGATCTGAATCAGGTGTGTTAACAAAGAGAGACGTGCAAAACATGCAGAGCAGGGGTACGCGAGGACTGGGATTGAGAACCGCTGGTCTAAAACAATTCTTACAAGTATAACACCACGTAGCTGGGCACCGCAGACAGACGCCGAACGGCACCGCCGGTGTGCCTACACTCATAGAAAATAATGTGTTCGAATTTTAAAGATGTGGTGCGACGCTGCGCTTCTCGTCCGGTGCGCGACCGCCTGAAATGCTGTTTTTTTCACCTCCGGGCCCAAACGTCTTTGTTTGGGCTTCCGAAAGCGGATGATGTCAGGAAACAGTGGTTGCAATTTACTTTTTAACTCTGTTCCTGAGCATTATAACCCCAATTTGCTATTGTGTGCTACGCATTTTACTGAGGACAGCTTCCACATCACGAGTGAGAAGTGCCGGATTTCCAAAAGCTTTTGTTGAAAGACGGAGCAAGGTGGCGTGGCAGTACTGAAACACCGTCTAAGCTGTTCGACAATCACAACGCACTGGGACAGCTAACCAATCACAACACATTTTGTTTTTCATCAAAGCCTGAACTAATCGAGCCGTTTGTGCCAGGATGGAGAGAAAGGTATTTTAATAATGTAAATTATGTGAAAAATAATGCGTTTTTCGAACCACCAAGCATGAGAGCATGTTCTAGTACACCCCCAAAACAAAATCAAGACTTTGTAAAAGAGCATAATAGGACCCCTTTAAAACAAACAAACAAAACAATTTTACTGATCCCAAACTTTTGAATAGTATTTTTTTTTCTCAAATCCAATCAATCAAAATAACATGAATGTACAAGTTAAATGCTAGTCAGAATGTGTATATAATGTAAAATGTGTAAAAAAATTACGAATAACTAAAGCTGATGTTTTTAAATTAACACTTTTAATATTTGCTTGAATTAACTGTTTTCAACTAGATCTCCCAAACACTTTCCATCTGCCATTGGTCAGGACAGACAGATAGTTCCGCCCTCAAACTCACACCATTGGCTGAGTCAGTATTGCTGTGTCAGGTTGGTCAGCATACACAAACAAACAGAGCATTGTTTTGATAGTTTGCAATGTTGGCATTGTCTCTGCATGTTAAACTATAGGAAGAAAGTATTTCAACATGGAGAAAATGCACATCATCAAGATGTTACTTACTGTAATTTACTGTTTTTCACGTTTGCAGTTAGTTCAGAATCCAGCTGCTCATCTTCTTTATGGAAAGCGCAAATATGAGAGTATCACACCAATCTTGATTTCACTACATTGGCTGCCGGTCAAATATAGAATTGATTTTAAAATTCTACTGTTTGTTTGTAAATCTCTTCAAAATCAGGCAACACAGTACTTATCTGATCTGTTACACCCTTACACTCTGTCAAGGTCACTCAGATCTGCCGATGTTGCAGGACAAGACTAAAAAACGGAGGTGATTGTGCTTTTTCTGTTATCGGTCCTAAACTATGGAATAGTCTCCCATTTCAGATCAGAACTGTACCGACCTTATCTATTTTAAGTTCACTCTCAAGACTTTAATAATATTTATTGATTTGTTGATTTTACTTTCATGAATATCACCCATTTTACAGCTTGTGTTTTATTGTTTGTAATCTTGTATTCTGTGTTCTTAACATTTTCTTCTGTATATTTTTTTGTACAGCACTTTGGTCAACTTCAGTTGTTTTTTAAATTGTGTTATATAAATAAACATTGTATTGTATTAACCCTGTCTATAAAGCACAAATGCCATATTGAGTGAAAGCCTAATACAGTACATACAATATAATACCAGTAAGAGGTAAACCACTTTCGCATGGCACATATATATATATATATATATATACTGCACTATATTGAATATAGAAAATAGCCTCACCTGGTCGACAATGACATTGGTAGCTATTGATGAGGTCTTGGCAGATGGCCCCATGAAAGCAAGGCTCAGAGCAGCATTCATTCATATATATATATATATATATATATATATATATACTGCACTATATTGAATATAGAAAATAGCCTCACCTGGTCGACAATGACATTGGTAGCCATTGATGAGGTCTTGGCAGATGGCCCCATGAAAGCAGGGCTCAGAGCAGCATTCATTCATCTCTACCTCACAGAAATCTCCAACAAAACCTGGCAGGCAGCTGAATAAAAACATTCCTCTTTTAAACATGGCACATAGAATCAGATGTTTTTATTCTCTAAAAAGCATGTCTCTTTAAAAGGTTTAACAGAATGCTACGACTTTCTGAGCCACAGCCTTGAGCCCATCAAAAAAGCAAAAATTCAAAAGGAAAAAAATATAATTAATGACAGACATATGGTCAGCTAAGCTCATGAAAGCCCTGCCACACAGATGGTGAGCAAACTGAGAAATGTCTCATTAACAGAGTTTGTTGGCATGTAGCAAAATTTCTAAATATCTCCTGGAATTATCTGCACCTTTAAAAGTCAAGTTCTGGAAAATGACACTCAGTTGACATATGGTGATTTCTGTCAGGACCACTATCATACCACTAGCACTGTCAGGACCACTAGCATACAGTTTGGATTGGCGGTATGGTTCTGTTCTGGGCAAGAACTCCCTGCGCATACGAGTCAGCTGATGCGAGCTTGACTAACGTGACCTGCCAGAACTAACGCTACGCTTGATTGCATGTGCATTCAGTGCATTCTGTAGTCATGGTGATTACACTACGCAGACTGATGATTACGAACAGATATTTTGGTATACTACAGAGCTTTGAGCGGTTCACTAGCAGTTAAAATGCAAAGACATATTTTAAAGGGTAGAAATGACAAATGTAGCTTTTTACAGTGCTTAAAAATATTAAAAACTTTAATATTATAAATCAACTAACACGGAAAGGTATAATTCAAACAAACAGGCAAATGTTTGCTCTGTCTCCACACCGGTAAAAGAGATTTCAGCTAACAAACAAAGAATAACATCTGTAAGAATAGCAATAGATATCAGGTCAAGATGAACGACACTGACAGATGTCTTCCAAAGTGTCCAGAGGTGTTCTGAAGAAACACTTCTTAAAATAGATTCTGTATAGACTAGTCAGCGGGTTCGCCTAAAGAAATAAATAAATAACCTGAATTTGTGAACAAAGATCTCACCAGAAACCATGCAAATTTATACAGCTAAAACAATATTTTGATACACATTAAAAATATGTTGGTCTTCTGTATTATCGGTTCTATTTATCATTATTTTAAAATAACTAAAATATTATTTCTTGTTTTTTTATTATTATGTTTTATTATTTATTATCACACACACACACACACACACACACACACACACACACACTCTCCAATACACTGAAGAAACCTTCCTAAAAAGCTACTTGAAAAACTATGCGCAAGTGTACCTAGGACAAAAGTTGTTTTAAACACAATGGGTGGTCACACCAAATATTGATTTGATTTAGTTAATAGAAGTTAATTATCTATTTATGACATTATTTTTGAAAGCATCCTCACTTTACAGCATTTTTAGTGCATAAACTTTTCACGGTACTGTAGCTTTGCAGGTAGGTTTCTTCAGGTGTCTCGGAGATGTTGTCGGGGTTCTTCTGGATTTATTCTGTCTTAATTTTTTCTGTTTCTTCAAGTAATTCCAGATGGACTGGATGATGGTGAGATCAGATCTCTGTGTGGAGCACTGGCTGCTGTTAGAATCCTTGTGCATACAAAAATCTTACTGAATTATTACAATTAATGGCAAAAGGAATGTCTGGAAATGTAAACTGATATTTCCTACTGACCCACTAAAGCAAAAGATAGAAATATCTGGCTTAAAACCATTTTTTGTTGGTGAAAATACTAATGGCCTAAGAATTTTGCACAGCACTGTATATTCTGATTTACTTACATCTATTCAGACTTATAACTTTATATTCTGATTTACATTTATATATTCAGATTTATAAATATATTTTCTGATTTACATATATATATATATATATATATATATTCAGACTCATAACTATATATTCAGATTTATAAATATATTTTCTGATTGACTTACAGTGGGGAAAAAAAGTATTTAGTCAGCTATAACTCCGAATGCATTCATCTGAAAGAAGAAAGTCACATACACATGAATTATCCATTTAATTACTCTAAATATCTTATTGAACAAAAGTTTTGACTCCCAAAATGTAAGTCTATGGGACTTTTCAAAGTTTTGATCATCTATTTAATGAAAATTGTAAGTCCATTCAGTTAGAAAAGATAGAGTCAGAAAACTATTCATATCAAAATATTACAAACAATATAAAAAGTTATTCTTACGCTTACTTTATAAAAATCAATATATTTTCTGATTTACATATATATATATATATATATATATATATATATATATTCAGACTCATAACTATATATTCAGATTTATAAATATATTTTCTGATTGGCGTGGCTGACTCTTAACTTTTATAAAGAATATCTCTTTGGATTTGAGACTTTAGTCTTTGCAACTTTACAGATCTTCTTTATGCACCAAGAGCTTGTAACACTCCAAAGAGAAAGGAAAACTTGAAATCGCATCATATGACCCCTTTAATAAATTTAATTCTTTCTGCTCTGATTTAAGACTTTTAAGGCCTTAATTTGTTTCCCAAAAGCATTGTAAGCATAAGTAGATCAAAGAAACCATTGCCACAATAGTCTCTACGATCAAGTTGCCTTTTCAATGCAGCCCTGGATAGGAAATGCTGTTCACAAGGCCCAAGAAATTAGAATGAGAACTGGAACAAAATGGTTAAACATCATACACATAAACACCTAAAGTTCCATCTACAGTCTTGTTTTTACCTGCATGTGAAATTGGCCCCTGGTCCATCCACACATGTCCCTCCATTGAAACACAGGGAGAAATTATGAGACATCTGCAGACACACATTCTGGTCAATCTCACAGTTCTTCCCAGTGAAACCTTCTGCACATATGCAGGCGTATTTGTCCAGAAGATCCACACAGGAGCCTCCATTAAGACAAGGACGAGTCTCACACTCCTAACATAAAAAGAAATTAGGGAAATTTACAATTAACCTTGCAAAATTCAGTTATATTAATATCTAGGTCATGAAACCATAATATTGCATAGTGAATATATGTGATGTATATCACAATATGTGAGATCATCAAAACACTTTGAAAGAATTTTAAATTTTCTCCATTCTCAATGGACGTCAGATTTAGTATCAAAATTAACCAATATCCCATGCATACTAATGATTTCTTTACACACAACCAATAATTAGAGTACATTTCAAGGACTGGTAGTCAAATGTTTACTATAAATTTTTACTGAATCACTTGTTTATTGCTTGATCGTACCATTTTCCTAGAGTACTAATACAGAAATACAGATTTTACTGCATGTGCACAGCTAAATTTAATTACATTTCTGTGATTTAAAGATGTTCATATAAAAAGGATATATGGTACATTAGTGGAGTTGATACTGTAAGTGAGTTTACAAACAGAATGGCAGATCTCGTCCTATAGTCATTACGGGAGCAAACAGCAGCTAATGATTTATTCTAAACAGCCTCTGAAGTCCTCCAAGCAGCCAAGTGTTTCGTCTCAGGGGTACATTTAAGGCCGTGCTAGGTATTAAATCAATTAGGGATAGAAGCATTTTAATCAGACACTTGTGTTTAGATGATCCTGTGGTTGTTATTCAGAAGAATAATCCCCACCATCTAAACCATGCAGGACTATATACAGTGCATATGTTCAATATCCAAGATTTACAAAATATTTACTAAAGATTTAGTTAAATTGACTAAATATGGACAATGTAATAACTTTACACATAAAATACATATACAATCTATTCTCAAAAAGCAAACAAACTTGCCATAGCATTGATAGAATTTCATAATATAATAACATGATTACTGTGTGTTAAATTAGTCTTTCGTTCCTTTCAGTTCTTGATTTTTCTCTCTTCTCAGGAGATTATGGTGCTCCATTTCCCGTTTTAAGCATCATAAAAGTCTAACATAACCTGACAATATGTCTGACCTTTCCATCCTATCATCTTTGTTGTCATTGGAAGTTTAGAATATGAAACATATTTTATTTCAGGAGATCAGGTAGAATGAAGCTTAATGTCTTTCACAGTCTCTTATGAAGTGCTTTTTGATTTCTAAGTAGTGTCATTTCTAACCAATTCAGCTTCATTGTTGTAAGAGCCACTAATGACACTAGGGAGAAATTATAAGGTGATCTTCAATACAAAGAGAGTTTAATAATTTATGCATGTCTGACAGTAAACTCATGCAACAGTAAAACTTGATCACTGCCCCATTTTGTCATATATTTTAATTCCTTCTACAAAATCTTGCACTGAAAATGAAAAGCACTCATCTACAGCTGGATATTGGACTAATATGTTTTGTCACACTTCTACGAACCAGTGATATCATGATTAGTTGTCATGGTGACCAAGGGGGCCTGGTGTTCAGCAGAAATCCTGGCATCCAGTTTATTGAGTGAGGGGACTGTGACGATTTGTTAATCTAATGAATAATTGATTTGTTAAATCAAATAAAAATTAGTGTGTCAGATTGGTCGAGACGCTACACATGCTACGATTTAGCAAAACTATACTCCAATTCAGAGAAAACAGTGTGAAAACTGAAATCAAATGATTCAAAAACCTGTCATTATGTTTTGCTTTTATAAGGCAGTGTAGAGCACAAGCAGTGAAGATGTAATATAATCTTTATTTATCACCACGCAGGTCCAGTTGAACTCGATTTGGTGACTTTTAGATGTCCCTTTAGAACACTGCTATGAACTTGAACAGCTCCCCTGCTGCAACCTGGGAATAAGTGCCTTGCTCAAGGGCACAATGGTGATGGCTGTGTATTTAAAGTGTTCCCAGTCCCTAGTCCTCTGTCCGCTGTTAAACGTCTTCCTGAGCTTGTCTCCCTTGGTTCCTGGAATTAAAGTCTTGTTAAAGTATTCTCCAGCGTCTCCTCGTTCCTCTAAGTGTATTGTGACAGAACAGCGGACCCAAAACCAAAAGTGAGCGGCGACTTTTTCCTAGCGTTTGTTTTTCCCCGTCTTTTTAAAAGTTTTTGTTTCCTGGTTTTTCCCCCCCTCGGCGATGGAAATTGCCGCTCGCGTCACCGCCCTAGCTCGCCTCGATCTCCCCTTCTACGACGCACTGGCGGCTCGTCGGGGGAGGCAGGGGGGGGGCACCCCCCCCCCCCTTTTTAGGGGGAAA
>NW_015505645.1:1266278-1268248 GCF_001515645.1 Sinocyclocheilus grahami
CTAATTTAAAGTGGTTAAGCAAATAATAATAATAATAATCAGCAGGGATCCCAGACCAATACAATTAGTGTGCCTCCTCTATTTTAAACCCCACGAGCCGCCACTGCTACGATGCCGTCCTCAATCAGCTGTTCTGGCTCGGGGCCAACTACCATCGCCCCGTGGACCTCCCAGACACCACTGGACTAACTTGGAGAGAAGGAGTTTTCCGGTGTCTGGGGAGTGTCCGGCCCCGAGCCAGAACCAGTCTGCCACCGTCCGCGGCTTCCCCAAGTCAGCCGGCAGTTAGTGTGGCAAGCCCCAAAGTGTTTCCCTTGATGTTTCATTGCTCCCAGGTGTGTCTCGTCACCCCCTCCTCCTGTGTGTATTTAAAGTGTTCCCAGTCCCTAGTTCTCTGTCCGCTGTTAAATGTCTTCCTGAGTTCGTCTCCCTTGGTTCATGGAAATAAAGTCTTGTTAAAGTATTCTCCAGCGTCTCCTCGTTCCTCGTGTGTGCACCGTGACAGAAGTGAAGGTACAGTTCATGAGAGAACTTTTAATTATGTCCCCAACCTAAGGATTTAAACCTTTTTTTTTTTATGTGAGGTCCATACAAAAAATAGGGTTGTCCATGTTTCAGAATTTGTTGTGAGTGTGAGATTTCCCGGCCTGAATTTTTTTCCCCCAGTCCACCCCTCGTGGAAATTAATGGCGCAGACATGAGGTTTCATTTACTACACATAGGCCTACTGAAGCTCGCGGTATTTTCAGCCTCTGCCGCCTCAATATATGAGTACATGAACACAAAAACATAATCTCTAGAACTGCTCTGAGTCACTTCATGAGCATTTTACTTATTTTGAGAACTATCATCATATCATATACAAAGAGACACCAATGTTTCAGGAGTTTAGTACACAGAATAGAACACATGCTTATTAGATAACCGTATTTGAGTTGATGTATATGCTTTTATTTATTTTTTAATTAACATTTTTTTTTCCAAACCATTGTTAGATGCAGTGTTTCCTGTAGTTTTGCAAATATTTCTTATCTATTAACCATTTCTTGTCTTAACTATTTCTTAAGATTTTAAATCTGCATTGAACTTCAGATCAATCTCAAAAGTAAAACGCGGTACTAAAGTTTGATTTTGTGGTGGATGTGTTCAAATTTGATGATCTTAATTCAAGTGATGAAGGACTTTGGAAGTCTGACAGTTGAGCACTACTGTAAGGTTAACCCTGCATGGTGTAAATGTTTGAAAATTATTTGCAAATAAACATTCATTAGAAATTTAGTAAAGTAATCAAAAGAAATCAGTTACATTACTTTAATAAAGTAATTGAACAAGTTACACTACTATTACATTTTAAATAGGGTAACTTGTAATCTATAACCTTACATTTCCAAAGTAACCTTCCCAACATTGCTTATGGATTGCTCCTCACACTACACCAGCAACCTTTCAGATGAACCAGTTTGAAAATTGAACCAATTACCAGCCTTGACATTTCAACCACTAGGCCACACCACCCAAAGACAAAAATTCTAATAACAACCAAAGTTCTGTGAATTTATGAACAGAACTGTGTATTATTTAGGTTTGTCAAATGATTGAACACACACATACATTTACTTGTTGGGTTGGGGTTAGATTTATACTTTCACAACAAAATGCCTACCTCACTGCAATACTGCATTTCCGTAATTCATTTAGTAGTATATAGAATCTTTAAGTAGAATATCTTTATTCTAATTTGCCATAGTATTGTATTAAAGGAATAGTTCATCCAAAAATGAAAACAGTCATCATTTACTTACCTTCAAGTTGTTTCAAACCTGTGTAAATTTCTTTCTTCTGCTGGATACAAATTATATTTTGAAAAATGTGTGTACCCATACAGTTGATTACAATGGCGTTTTAGTGTCATGTTAAAAAAAAAAAAAAATCCAAGATTACGAGATTAAAATCGTAATATTTTGAGAAAA
>NW_015505645.1:1272303-1300148 GCF_001515645.1 Sinocyclocheilus grahami
CAATTTAGAAAGTATAGTTTTGTTCAATCTTGAGTATTAAAGTCATGTGAGAGATAGATATCAGGGCAAAATAAAGAAACTGAAAAGAAAAATGGAAGGATTTAAACCTTTTTTATGTGAGGTCCATACAAAAAATAGGGTTGTCCATGTTTCAGAATTTGTTGTGAGTGTGAGATTTCCCGGCCTGAATTTTTTTCCCCCAGTCCACCCCTCGTGGAAATTAATGGCGCAGACATGAGGTTTCATTTACTACACATAGGCCTACTGAAGCTCGCGGTATTTTCAGCCTCTGCCGCCTCAATATATGAGTACATGAACACAAAAACATAATCTCTAGAACTGCTCTGAGTCACTTCATGAGCATTTTACTTATTTTGAGAACTATCATCATATCATATACAAAGAGACACCAATGTTTCAGGAGTTTAGTACACAGAATAGAACACATGCTTATTAGATAACCGTATTTGAGTTGATGTATATGCTTTTATTTATTTTTTAATTAACTTTTTTTTCCCCAAACCATTGTTAGATGCAGTGTTTCCTGTAGTTTTGCAAATATTTCTTATCTATTAACCATTTCTTGTCTTAACTATTTCTTAAGATTTTAAATCTGCATTGAACTTCAGATCAATCTCAAAAGTAAAACGCGGTACTAAAGTTTGATTTTGTGGTGGATGTGTTCAAATTTGATGATCTTAATTCAAGTGATGAAGGACTTTGGAAGTCTGACAGTTGAGCACTACTGTAAGGTTAACCCTGCATGGTGTAAATGTTTGAAAATTATTTGCAAATAAACATTCATTAGAAATTTAGTAAAGTAATCAAAAGAAATCAGTTACATTACTTTAATAAAGTAATTGAACAAGTTACACTACTATTACATTTTAAATAGGGTAACTTGTAATCTATAACCTTACATTTCCAAAGTAACCTTCCCAACATTGCTTATGGATTGCTCCTCACACTACACCAGCAACCTTTCAGATGAACCAGTTTGAAAATTGAACCAATTACCAGCCTTGACATTTCAACCACTAGGCCACACCACCCAAAGACAAAAATTCTAATAACAACCAAAGTTCTGTGAATTTATGAACAGAACTGTGTATTATTTAGGTTTGTCAAATGATTGAACACACACATACATTTACTTGTTGGGTTGGGGTTAGATTTATACTTTCACAACAAAATGCCTACCTCACTGCAATACTGCATTTCCGTAATTAATTTAGTAGTATATAGAATCTTTAAGTAGAATATCTTTATTCTAATTTGCCATAGTATTGTATTAAAGGAATAGTTCATCCAAAAATGAAAACAGTCATCATTTACTTACCTTCAAGTTGTTTCAAACCTGTGTAAATTTCTTTCTTCTGCTGGATACAAATTATATTTTGAAAAATGTGTGTACCCATACAGTTGATTACAATGGCGTTTTAGTGTCATGTTAAAAAAAAAAAAAAATCCGAGATTAAAATCGTAATATTTTGAGAAAAGTCAAAATTACAATAATAAAGTCGTAGCAATAGGAGAAAAAAAGTCAAAATTGCAAGAACAAAGTTGAAATATTCTTCTGCTGGATACAAATTATATTTTGAAAAATGTGTGTACCCATACAGTTGATTACAATGGCGTTTTAGTGTCATGTTAAAAAAAAAAAAAAATCCAAGATTACGAGATTAAAATCGTAATATTTTGAGAAAAAAAGTCAAAATTACAATAATAAAGTCGTAGCAATAGGAGAAAAAAAGTCAAAATTGCAAGAACAAAGTTGAAATATTTTGAGAATAAAGTCAAAATTACTAAAATTTAAATTCGTAGCAATTACAAGATTACGATATTTTGAGAGTATACTGTATATTGTGCATGCAAATGGTCCGGATTGGGAGCACCGGGAGAAATTCCAGTGGCCTGGCAACTGATTTGAATATATGTGGGATTATTAGCAGAAATCATACCATGTGTCATATACTCGCAGGGACAGTATGTTCGAAAATAATATTTCATGTCTTCAAATGCATTCATTATTTGTATTGCGCCAGCCACCCAATAATAGCAATAAGCTTTGCACTTTTGGTACTTTTAATATAAAACAAAGCTTTCAATTTCTGTCAGTTCTCTAGCGAAATACAAACAATATGTGTTACAATAATGTGCTTTTCACACGCTTTAATATTATAACTTTAATCTTGTAATTGCTATGACTTAATTCTTGTAATTTTGACTTTTTCCTCAAAATATTACGACTTTAATCTCTGTAATTTAATGTGGCACTAAAACGCCGTTGTAGTTGATGGCCCCCATTAACTTCCATTCCAGCTTGAGGGTGAATAAATGACAGAATTTTCATTTTTGGGTGATTTATCCCTTTAAATATATTTACCATCATTGTGTTAAAAGTTGATATTGTATAGACCTATGATATGTTCTGCAGTGTGGCTTAACAGACACTGTATTTTGTTCCACCTCTGTCATACAGAGAAATGACAATAAACCAACTTGATTTGACAAGCTGGGTTTATGCCTGCACACACCACCAACGGCACCACAACCTATTTTTCAACCCATTTTTAGGGAAAAAAGCACAGGCAGTCACTTGTGGCAGTGCTGGACGTCAAATAGTTGGAAATCCTGTCAATAGCAGGTCTAGTGATACTCAGCTCTTACCAATGAAAAGTTTGTGTCAGAGCTCTTGTTCACAGACTCCGGTTTGTTCTTGTGTGATGCTGTAGTCTGTCCTAACAGCTTTGCATGAAAGTTCCCTGTCTCCACAATGAAATATGGCAGTCATGTCTAAGAGACTCATTGTCACTGTTAAACCTTGAACTTTGATTTCATTACAGCCTGGGGACTCTTTGGACAGACACGGCCTTCTCTATCTGACATATTCATTTTGCCAGCATATTCATTCGTAAATGAATGCACCATGTTTTATGGTCTCAAAACAGTAAAAAAAAAACTTTGCCAGATTTACGCGTCTTCACAGCCTGTGAAAAGGGTTCATGAAATACATTGTAAAAAATTTTTTTGAAAATGTATTCTAAAATGTCTTGAACAATAATTATTCTTAAGCCTTAATTTGGCAGTTATTATTTTTTTGTTTTGTGCTTTAAACATACTACTGTACATTTAAAAATGAATACTATATAAAGAACAGAATAATAAAAAATAGTAATTTAAAAATATACAGTCGTGGTCAAAAGTTTACATACAATTTGCAGTATCTGCAAAAGGTTAATTACTTTACCAAAATAAGAGCGATCATAAAAAATGCATGTTATTTTTTATTTAGTACTGACCTGAATAAGATATTTCACATAAAAGGCGTTTACATATAGTCCACAAAAGAAAATAATAGTTTAATTTATAAACTTGACCCCGTTCAAAAGTTTACAAACGCTTGATTCTTAATACTGTGTTGTTACCTGGATGATCCACAGCTGTTTTTTTTTGTTTGTTTGTCTTGTATTGTGATAGTTGGCCATGAGTCCTTTGTTTGTCCTGAACAGTTAAACTGCCTGCTGTTCTTCAGAAAAATCCTTCAGGTCCCACAAATTATTTGGTTTTCCTGCATCTTTTGCGTATTTGAGCCCTTTCCGACAATGATTGTGTGAATTTGAGATCCATCTTTTCACACTTACAAAAGGTTCAAACGGTCACTGATGCTCCAGAAGGAAACACAATGTATTAAGAGTCGGGAGGGGGGGGGGTGATCAGGGTAAATTGAACTTATTTTGTCTTCTGGGAAACATGTACTGTAAGTATCTTCTGTAGCTTCTAAAGGGCAGTAATAAATAAGAAAAGGGATAAATGTACACAAAATAAGAAAAATGTACACATCTTCATTCTGTTCAAAAGTTTACACCCCTGGCTCTTAATGCATTGTTTTTTTTCTTTCTGGAGAATCAGTGACCATTTGATCCTTTTGTAATAGTTGCGTATGAGTCCCTCTCAGTTGTCCTCAGTGTGAAAAGATGGTTCTTACACATCTTCATTCTGTTCAAAAGTTTACACCCCTGGCTCTTAATGCATTGTTTTTTTTTCTTGAGAATCAGTGACCATTTGATCCTTTTGTAATAGTTGCGTATGAGTCCCTCTCAGTTGTCCTCAGTGTGAAAAGATGGTTCTCAAAATCATACAGTCATTGTTGGATCATTGTTCAAATATGCAGAAGATGCTGGAAAACCAAAGAACAGCGGGCAACTTAACTGTTCAGGACAAACAAGGGACTCATGAACAACAATCGCAAAACAAAAACAAATAAACAAGTATTAAGGTAACAACACAGTATTAAGAATCAAGCGCATGTAAACTTTTGAACAGGGTCATTTTTATAAATTCAACTATTATTTTCTCTTGTGGACTATATGTAAACGTCTTTTATGTGAAATATCTTATTCAGGTCAGTACTAAATAAAAAAATAACATGCATTTTGTATGATCCCTCTTATTTTGGTAAAATAATCAACATTTTTAACATACACTGCAAAGTGTATGTAAATTTCTGACCACAACTGGACACACCTACACAGACACATATATTCAGTACACACACACACACACACACACTATATACAACAATAATAACTCATGCTCTAATAACTTACAAGATGCTCTGACAACCTGAGAAGCTCAAAAAGAACATGCTTACATTAATGTTGATCTCACATCTGTGACCGGTCCATCCAACCTCACACTGACAGCTGTATGCATCAGTTTTATCCAGGCAACTGCAATGACAAAAGAGATTGTTTATGTGCCCTGACGTGCAAATTCTGCATTCATTATTTATGATTTATGAGAGATGATTTTACATGTCGATGAAGCTGCAACCTCAACCACATTTACCTGCACAGTGATTTCTGACAGAGGCTTTACAGTACAGTACATAAACACACCAGAACAGCAGGACTAATAAAACAACAATCTTGTATAAATGATTTTCATAAGTGAGGGTCTTGTAAATAATATATAGTCAGTTCATATTATAAATGTTAGAAAGTCATGTTGTACATGCCACTGCAACTCTCACACTCCTGCTTTCTTGATAAAGTCACACTGATGGTTAACTGATGTGCAAGTGCAACATTTACTAGGTTGTGATTAAATAGCTAATTTCCCGGTTTAACAGCTAATGTCGGGTGACAACACGTATCTTTTATCCACCCTAAAAACTCATAAGCAGTAAAATGGCATTATAAAATTTAAAGATGCATCTATTTATAAACCAGTGCATGTTTATCTGCATGAACTATGTCCCCTTTCATTTCTAGATTTTACAGGGCTCAACAATAAAGATGGTCCAGGGCCAGAGTGAGAGTTTTGACAAGCCAGCACAGACATTTATTGATCACATACATGTTTTTTTTTTTTGCCTTACAAAACATAAACTGTTGGTTGTGTCTGATGTATTGCATATTATTACATCAATCATCTGAGATTTATTCTATCATTGCGAAGTACAAATCTGAACTACTTCTACCTGAGCAGTAGAACAAAATATTCTTATTGTTGAGTCCTTTTATATTCCTTATTTTTACCATGATAATATGCAGTCTACAACATATAAACACTTCAAAATAACAAAGCTGAGACGTTTCCCAAGTACGGTTCCTGAGGGAAAAATCTGTCCTACCCAAACTGTTACTATTTAAGGCATTAGCACTTTATGTAAAATCTAATTATTACTGTAACTTGGTTAGATGCTCAAAGTGCAAGAAACAGCTGGTAACGTCTAATTATGTTGTGTTTACTGAGTACCAGACTGCCAAACAGCTAATTGAGAGTGAGTTGGCAAGAAGGATTGCGAGGACATTTAGTCTTTTAAAAGACTCACAGGTACCATCTCAAATACACATCGTTACAGCTCAGCAAGGTTAATGTACCTCCCATGAACACAGGGGTTGGATGAGCACTCATCAATGTTTCTCTCACAGTGATAGCCCATGAAACCTCTGGAGCACACACACTGGTAACCATCAAGACCGTCGATGCACCTCCCGTTGTTTCGGCATGGATTAGATTTGCACTCATCAACGTTCAGCTCGCACCATTTACCTTTGGGGAGAACAAAATCAATGCCATATAAATACATTACATTGAGTATTTAGAAATTCTTGGAAATCAAGGTGATGGATTTATTAAATGCCATGTCTGATATCAAGGTGAAAAAATGCATAAAGGTACGTGCATTCAAGGACCTTGGCATTGGTAGCATTGTGTTCCACTAGTCTAACTACAGAAAACATAAAAAATGTGTATAAGCATAAAAAAAGTGTATAAACAAAATTTATTTTTGTATTCTAGCTAAATAAAAACATATTTGAACCGTCTACTTATGTTTCAAACTGTTTCAAACAATGTATGAGCTATTTTCCATGTCTTCTGAAGTCAGTTTTGGATTTATGACCAAGTTGAATGACGTAAAATCCACTACAAAAAGGTTCAGTAACAAACACCCTAATAGGTCATAATTTACCTGGAAAAAAAGCTGTAAATTCAATAAGCTAAAAGAGCCAGTAAAATCTAGAGGCAAGTAAGACTCCGTAGACACCCAGGGACAGGTTGACAAATGACGGAGATAAAAACGAGAGCCAAAGAGCTGCGATACTAAAGAGCAGATAGCCATTATTCTTCCTCCCTGTAACTACACAAACAAATGGAACCATTTCCAAAAGCCCCGAGACATCTAAATAAAGAGCAAAAAGCGATCTTTTAAACATTATGAATCATACACTGATATTACAGGAATGCAAACTTAATTCACGCTTGACTACACAAATAATTCAGTCACTTCAGGCGAAAGTGACGCCATCAGGTCATGCACTGACAATAAATGAAAACTATTTATTTATTTATTTTTTTATTTATTGAAAGATATTTTGACAGATTTATTGAAGTTTTCAATGAAAAATTTATTAATATGGCAATCACAGTCCTCTATATGGGGCAACTGCACGTCATCATTTTTATATACACTATACATCTAAAATGCAATACATCTTAGCAGCATGAAAAACAAAAGTAAGTGTAAATCTGTTCATTATGACAGGATGCTGTTACTAATAGACCAAAGTAGGCTAACTGAAAGGTCTCTGATCCACAATTTCATTTAAGCATATTTGGTGGTGAACATTTTTCATGATTCATCAATATGAAATCTTGATTATTTATTTGATTAAAGTGGTACGAACGAACAGTTATCATGTAGGTTATAGCTTTAGATGCTACATCATCAAATAATATAACAGACAAGACAT
Source organism: Sinocyclocheilus grahami (assembly GCF_001515645.1). Lineage (NCBI taxonomy): Eukaryota > Metazoa > Chordata > Actinopteri > Cypriniformes > Cyprinidae > Sinocyclocheilus > Sinocyclocheilus grahami. Next base: position 1,279,566 of record NW_015505645.1, read on the forward strand.
TGTATCAACTTTCTTTTCATGCAAAGCCGCCGATCTCAATGAAGGAGATGCTTACTAGATCCAAGCAAAATTACAAATAACGTAATTTCACCGAACGAAGCACATAACGTGGTGTGCCTGAGCATCACACCATTTCAATTTAAAAATAATTTTGCTGCAGATCAGCCACAGAGATACGTCGGATGGCAGGCTGCCGCATATTGCCTTTTGTATCTTTGATTCCACCTTCTCGAGAAGTTGCAATGCCGTTACATGTCTTATTAGGGCAAATATTTCCTCTGAGCCCCAGTTGGTTGAACCAATCCAGAATATATCCTCCAGCCTGAGCTCTCAGGGGACACGTCCAATTCCTCAGATGAGCTCAGAGCTGAGAGGAAAGTAATGACTGGTGCAAGGCAGAGTGGGGCCTGATAATAAAAGAGGTTTCTGTGGGAATTAGGGCCTGTGTGTCAGGCTGAGCTCTCCCAGGAGTTTCCATGCCTCTGAGATTTCTTTCTTTCCTCTCAGCAGGATGAGGATAAATTGATGATACAGTACAAAAGACAAACTAAATTAATCTTCAAGCCGGCTGATGGCGATTGAGATTACACTTATTTTTAAAACAGCATTGATAAGTGGGCTAGCAGAGTAATGGCCTTAGTATTCGTAGGTGATTGTACATAAACTGAGGTTCTAGCACACATGCGTTTAGATGCAATAGATACTGACATGTATAATGTCAATGTATTGACGTATCTAAAGTGTAAAATATTGTATGTACAGTATGTACAAAGGTGCAAATGTTTAATCTTTCCCAGTAGGTTGATTCTATTTTATTTATAAAAAAGAAAACAATTAAAGAGTAATGTAATACTTGTTGAGCTTTTATAATACCATTCAAACGTTTAAGGTCTAAATTTTTATTTTTTCCATCGAGATTAAAAATACAGTAAAAACAGGAATATTTTGAAATATTATTACAAATTGAAACAAATTTTTTATTTTAATGCATTTTAAGATATGATTTATTCCTGTAATGGTAAAGTTGAATTTTCAGCATCATTATTCAAGTCTAATGTCAGACTCTGTTTCGTGTTTTGTGTGGGTTTTGCTCCCCATGTGTTTCCATGCCCTTATTTGGTTTTCCTGTTCCTGCTGCCTGATTGTTTCCCATTTGTTTCCAGCTGTGTTTTCCCTCATGTTATTATGTTTCATTAGTTTCAGGTGTTTCTCGTCATGTCTTGTGTATTTAAAGTGTTCCCGGTTCTTAGTTCTTTGTCTGGTATTGTATGTGTCAACCTTCTCAGCTACGTGTGTTTTCCTGGTTCCTTTGAAGTCATTAAAATCTCCTTATTGATGTACTCTTCGTCTCCTCGTTCCTCGCTCCGCGCTCCAACACAATAGCAACGTGACAGAATACCAGACCCAAAACAGTAAGCGGTGCCCCTTCTCCCCATGTTTGTTTTTTGTTTTGAAAGTCTTTTGTTTTCCTGTGTGTTTCTCCCCACGGCATAGAAGTAGATGCTCGTTTTATTGCCCTAGCCCACAGAGATCTCCCCTTCGTGGAGTATGTGTGGGAGTTCAGCAAGATCGCCACAAAAACAGGTCTAATGGATGACGCTACGCTTATCTCTCTGTTCTGGATCGGGGCTAATTGCTATCGCCTCGTGGACCTCCCAGACACCACAGGACTGAGCTGGAGGGAAGGGATCCTCCGGTGACTGGAGAGCGTCCAGCCCCGATCCAGGACCAGCCTGCCGGCCGTTCCTCAGTCAAGCCCGCCGGCTGCTCCGAAGTCAAGGCCGCTGGCCGCGGCATTCCCAAGCCCGCCGGCCGCTCCAGTGTGAAGTCCGCCGACCATGCCTTTCACCCCGAACCTAAGGGGAATCTAAGGAGGAGAAGGCGGTTGGTTCTAGTCCCTAGGCTCGCTCCAGTGTCGGCTCCAGCCCCAGATCTCGAGTTTAGCCCAGAGAGGGCTCCAGACCCCTAGTTTAGCCCAGTGAGGGCTCCATTTCCCGAGTTTAGTCCAGAGAGGGCTCCATTTCCCGAGTTTAGTCCAGAGAGGGCTCCAGTCCCCGAGTTTAGCCCAGTGAGGGCTCCTGTCTCAGAGTGTAGCCCAAGGAGTGCTCCAGTTCCCACGTCCAGCCCAAGGAAGGCTCCAGTCCCCAAGTCAAGCTCAGGGAGGGCCTCAGTTCCCGAGTTAGGCCTACGAGAGGCCCTCTAAAGACAATGTTCTCCCCAATGATTTGGGGGGGGGGAATAGGGGTTGGTCCGTGGAGGCCGGGCCTAGTGCCGAGAACTGTCTGCTCCACCATGGCTTCCTAGTCTGCCTGCTCCGCAATGGCTTCCTAGTCTGCCTGCTCCACCATGGCACACCGAACTGCCTGATCCACCCTGGAGGTATTCCCCATGTCCCAGTCCTGCACCAGCCTCCAGGGCACCCACCACGCGCCTTCTGGGAGGGGGGGGGGGGGAGTAATGTCAGAATCTGTTCTGTGTTTTGTGTGGGTTTTGCTCTCCATGTGTTTCCATGTCCTTATTTGGTTTTCCTGTTCCTGCCTCAGACGAAGAAGTGATGATGTGCGCTACCGGCGCCTATTTTGTACTAGTTGCGACGGTAGTGACGTCATGGCTGTCGCCGGCCAAACAAGTTGGTGTTTTTTCAATGTAGGCTTCAGACACGGGTCACGACGAGGCGTTCCCCATAGCGACCCCTAGAGGACGCAGTGTCTCGTTCCCCTCAGGGAACCATGGTTACATAAGTAACCCGAGACGATTTCATTCATAAGCAAATTTGGCATTTAAAAAAATCTTTATCCTTTTTAATCTTCCATCATTTACTACTAATAAACAACAGCCAGGATATAGGTTTGTTTCTGAGTACTAAACTTACTCACCTGTCAAGTTCATTTCTGTCCAGTTTTCAGAAGATTCGTAAAGATTGTATGTTTATAAAGTGTTTAAATTTTAGATGCGTTCAATATGTTGACATTGTATAATTCAGTGCCTATCCAAACATACAAAAATTAATAAATGTCCACGAATAAGAATGAGATCACCCCGGGGAAAGAGGAAAATAGCGAAAGAAAAAAAGGACTGAGGAGATGAGGAAGTACTTGATTAAAATGCAGAGGATGAGGGGGAAGTGTTTAGTTAACTCGAGGTGAATCTGTGTGTGTGTGTGTGTGTGTGTGTGTGTAGATATTGGTGGGAATGTGGGATCTAATTAAAGTGGTAAATGTGCTGATGAGCTATTTGTGTGTTCTTTCCACTGAGAATCTGTAAGGCTGGGGGAACGCAGCCCATGTAGACACGATAAGCCCTGGTTTCTCTCATTGATTTTGTGTCTGGGGCTCTGGCCGAGGGGGACGTACCTGAGAAGCCACTATGGCAGACACATATGAATCCCCCAGGTTTGTTGATGCACACAGAGTCATGGAGGCAGGGGGAAGCTTCACATTCGTTTATGTCCAGGTTGCAAAGCTTTCCAAAATATCCGGGGACACAGTTACACTGGAAACTGGAAATGCACAAAAATAACATTATTAGCTAAATCTTCCTTTTAAAATCCCTGGCTGTGACACAGATGTCTGCCAAACAAAATGGTGCAATATCTGCATGGAGTGTTTTTAGGAAAACTGACAGACAGGGAAAGGTCTGATTGACAGCAAAAGATCTAAACTGTGTCTGTTAATCATGACTTTGGCTGCTGCTATCATCGGACAAAATGACTGACAAACTGACTCTGTTTCAAACATGCTGTCACCTGTCTAATCGATGAGGACTTGGCCAGTAAGTGATTTTGTGATGGAAGAGATCTCTTGTAGCATATATTCACAATTGAATTTTGTTTCCAGCTGTGATTTTTTTGCTGGCTTGTTTTGTTCACTTTAGTGTTATTTTTTATATTTTCTCTTAATTCTGTACAGTATGTTCTGCTGGGCTTAGTACATTATGTCTATGATCTTTTGAAATAAAAGTGTTTAATGCACTATTAAAAAAATATGATATAACTTTAAGATCTCCATTTACTGAACCCTGCTGGAACTTTTTTAGCAACAATGGCTGGAATTTACTTCTGTAAATAATGACATATACATTATATATAAACACCACCATATTTTTTAACGATTCATTTACATTTACATTTATTCATTTTGCGGACGTTTTTATCCAAAGTGACTTACAATTGAGGAATACAACAAGCGATTCTTCACAGGAAGTGCTTGTAATACAAAGTTTCAGACCTTGTTCAGATTAGTACAAGTACTAGACAGGGGGGGGGGGTTTAAAGATGCAGTCGAAGTTTGACAAAAGAGATGAGTTTTCAGTTGTCGTCATTCAGCATTCTGGATGGGGGTGGGAAGATCATTCCACTAGCCATGAACGGTGAATGAAAACATTCTGGAAAGTGATTTTGTGTCTCTCTGTGATGGTATCACGAGGCATCGCTCACTTGTAGATCTCAAGCTTCTGGAGGGGATGTAGATTCGTAAGAGTGAGTAGAACGAGGGTGCTGAGCCTGTGACTGTTCTACACCGCGAAACCCTGGTTTATATAAACATGAGCTAGATGGATATCTTTGGCCATTATAGCATAATTGTTTTCATTCTATGCAATGATATCAACGTTTTTTAGACATCATGACAGGTTAAATCCAGGTCAGGTTATGATACAGAGCCAGAAAGAATGTGAAAAATGGTAATGAAAAACAATTAGCATTTTTGGTGAAATAAAACAGAGGGGAAAAAAAGACACACAAAAATTAATGTCAATATCCAATTAAAAATATTGCTGTAGAGCAATATAACTGTATTTCACATGTTTAAGAACCCTTGGGTACAAATTTGGCATAAGACATTTACTTCAATATAGTAATGTATATGTTACTTGCAAAAAATATTCTGTAAGAATACATGATTATTTTAAACATTTATCAATGAAAAAACATTTTTTTTTTGCAACCAGATTGTGTAGTTACGACATCTACCAGCAGGGGCATTCTGGACCATGCAAACTAGCCAAACCTTGACCTCCTTGGCCCTGAACAGCATCCTGCATGCTGTAGCCTACAAAGGATCTCAAAGCAAACATCTGTAAACTACTATTGTCAGTAAACTACATACAGACACACCGGCTTCTGACAGGACAAGGTAAAAGAGCTCCGCTGAGAACGATCTCCTCTAAAGCAAGCCCTGCCATGTCAAAAGTGCACTTGTGTGGAAGAGAGTAAGTTGTGAGCAAACGGAAACACCTGAAGAGAAATCCCTCAGATGGAAGCAATTCCACAGGAACGCTGGGAGCAGATGATCACAGGGGAGTCCGTACATGATAGGAGACAAAGTGGAGACAAATCATTTAGCACTCAAATTGGCCTCGGGACTCCTCTGCCCATATGTCGAACTGAACCAAGAGCGGCCCTGAAGCACCCATTAAAGCACAACGAGGAGAAGATCTAGTAGAGGAAAGCCAAAATAGAGGCATGATGCGAACCTGCTGAACTATTCTCACTTGTGTTTAGACCAGCAGCTTACAGTATATATGTCAAGGATGAAAAAGGACCTTCATTATAAGTCGAAGCACTTTAGACAATAATACCAGCATCTCTCAAACGTGTCTCATTTCTAGACCGTCTAGTGAAAACAAAAAGTTCAGACAGGATACTTGGGCTCCTATATCATAATCAATTTAAGGGGGTTGTGGTACAGTGTGGAAAAAGTGTTGTCATGGTACTTACCCGTTCACAAGGTCTTGGCAGACACCTCCGTTCTGGCAGGGGTTGGATGCACACTCATTGATGTCTTCCTCACAGTGTTGGCCCGAGAAACCGGGCTTGCAGAAACAGCTTTGCAGAGATGACGAAAGGAGGATTGGTTAACAGTTGTGAGAGAAAAAAAATCACTTGTTTATCTGGAGTTACGTGACCAAAATGTGATTTTATATTGCAAGACCAACAAGACATGATAATAATAAACTATTTAAATGGCTGTTAATATGATAATGATAATAAAAACTTAAAATTCAACCATATATTCAGTTTATTTCAATAAAGGAACCTTTTGTTATTTCCAGTTTGAAAAGTTTGCTATTTTAGCCAATATATTAAGACATAGACTACTGTTTAGAGTAAATAAGGGTAAGTTTGGGGTCTGTAATTAAATGTTTTTGAAATAAGTGCTTATGCTTCTCAAGGCTGAACTTATCAGTCTAGAGTAAAAATGGCAATATTGTGAAAAATGATTGCAATTTTTTAATTAAAATATTAAAATAACAGTTTTCTATTTTAATATAATTTCAAAATGTTATTTTTTTCTTGTGATGGTAAAGCTGAATTTTAAGAAGCCATTACTCCAGTCTTCGGTGTCATATGGTCATTCTGAAATCATTATATTATTTGGTGCTCAAGACACATTTGTTATTATCATAAGCACTAAATACAGTTAATAAAACAGTTAATATTTTTGTGGAAACTGATCATACTTTTCAGGATTCTTTGATGAATAGAAAGTTAAAATGAACAGCATTTATTTGAAATGGAAATCTTCTGTAACATTATAAATGTTTTTATTGTCACATTTGATCAATTTAAGGCACGCTTGCTCAATAAAAATAGTAATTTCTTATTATTAATCCATGACCCCAAACCTTTGATCAGAAGTGTATATGACAGGTGCCTAAGAATGTACTGCATATTAAGACCGACCCAACAAAATGTGAAGATATCACAGAGGAAACTACTGACTGTTTTTCCATAAATAAATGAATAAATATAAACATAAAAAAAAAAAAAAATGGTTGTCATCTCTATTGTGTTACAACACCTGAGTTTCCAAAAAACTACAAGGGGAAAAATTAATGTGGCAAACAAGCTAAAAATGGACCTTTCTGATAAATATACACAGTATTATGTCTGGAAAATAGAAAACCTCAACTGTGCTAAAGTAAATGGGCTGCTTTAGGTAGAATAACAACTGAGCTGAAAAAACAGAAGTCAAGTCAGAATTTGACCTCAATCCAAATAAATGTGGAGCCAGGACCTGAAATGGGAAATTATTATTCCTTACATATTTTTTTAAAGAATTTAAATTTAAATAACCTGGTTTTATTTGGTATTACTGTATGTATTTTTATGAATAAATTAAATATTTATACATATTTTGTAATAAATAATAACATTATTATCGATAATAATTAAAATGATAAAATATTTATTTATTTATTAGCAAGATCATATTTTATGAGCAATTCTTGCAGAGATATATTTCAGGACAAATATTTCAACAGTTGCTAGTCACTGTATGTTGATATTGTCTTGTGAGGTCTTAAAGGGATAGTTCACCCAACAATCACCATTCTGTCACTATGCTGTTTAGACTGTTTGCACATTCTGTTGGATTTTTATGGTGTTGTTTGTTCTTTTTAGAACTAGACAGATGTGATAATTGTGAACTATCATTTAATGGAGGAAAAAAAAGCTACATAAGGGCTTCTTTTGTGTTCCAAGCAATAAATAACTCCATACAGGTTTAAAACTGCATTGGAGGTGACTAATTAATGGCATGATTTTCATTTTTGCGTGAGCTGTCCCTTTAACACAAAATAGTGCCAGAGGGCTACATATCTGCTGAAAGACAAACAAACATAACAGAGAACTAAAATTAGAAATAAAAAGCAAGAAGACCTGTAACTGTTGACCCCATCCACACAATGGCCTTGGTTCTGACAAGGTCTTGAGACACAGTCATCGCTATCAATTTCACAGCGAGTTCCCTCAAACCCTGCAAGACAGATGAGACGGTCATGGATCAGTAAGTCTCACTGCTCCTTGAAAGTGTTAGGATCAATGATAACAAAGGCCCTTGGTGAATGCCATCTTAATGGAACTGTGCACCTCCCTATAGTTCATCTCATCTGCCAGACCTCGTGCTCCTAGCGTCTCCTCCGAGGACTATAGCGGCTCTAATAATACCTCAGTGCCTCCACAGATTAGGCTGAGGGCTCATGGTGGAAGCGTGGAGAGGATCTCGTTAGGATGGGGGAGACGGAGGAGGTGAAGTTCAGGGGACTCTTTGCTCGTGTTCATTACGAGGATGAAGGGGAGGAGGGGGTGTAATCAGTTCAGGGCTCTTGTTGGGGAAAAGGTCCTGGGAGACGTGAATATTCAGCTTTTTGTAGGAGCGCTGCCGCAGTAAGCTCATCCTCTGCTCAGCAAGACGCTTTGTCCCTGAAAAAATGCTTTAGAGTCAACATAAAATCAAAATGTACCTTTTTACTTTAATATTCGCTCCTATTGTGAATGAAAAAAAGTATTTGTACTGTAACCTTAAATTGACATTTTATAACTTGTTTCTTCCTCTGATACAACTTTCCTTTTCAGGTTATGTCACTTACAGTAGACCACACAGGCTATTGAATGATGTTACTTTCATAAGTTTGGGGTCAGAAATATTTGTTTATTTATTTTAAATAACTGTTTTCTATTAAAAGTTTAAGATTAAAGCAATCCTTTAGAAATCATTTTAATATGGTGATTTGTAGCTCAAGAAGCATTTCTTATTATCAGTTTTGAAAACAGTTGAGCTGCTTAATATTGTCATGGAATGTGCAATAAATGTTTTTTTTCCAGGATTCTTTGACTAGAATAGAATAGAAAATTCAAAAGTACAATTTATTTGAAATAGAAATCTTACAACATTATAAACATCTTTACTGTCACTTTTGATCAGTTTAAAGTATCTTTTCTGAATAAAACTTAATTTCTTGTAAAAAATCTACTAACTTCTAAACTTTTAACACACACAATATATATATATATATATATATATATATATATATATATATATATATATATATATATAATACTATCGCTATTGTTTTGGTAATTCTGGCACAGGATTTTTTTTTCATGCAAAATTTTCTATTTCACTTGGATTTAAATTTAATTACTATACTGAGCGAGTTGCAAATTCTAAATGGCAAACAATGCCCTTATGATAAAATGACTCTTTTAAAAATATTTTTTATGCATATATAATTACTGCATTTAATTTAATCTTTCACAGACCTTTCAGAATTCTTGTGAGCTTATTGTCTAATTGGTTTAGTGTTGAGAGCAGATGTTGCACAACAGTGGAAAGACAAAAATGAAACCTCTAGCATTGCTCATGTTTTTAGAAACGCAATAAATTTGATTTCATTCTAAGCCACCACTGAATATATTTACAGTTTAAGTAAGCACACTTTATATTCTAACACATGCAGCAGAACATCTACTGTACCTTATCTTCTCCGAAGCATTTCAAAGCACAGACTACTTTCACACATTAGAGATGACTCACAGCAACAATAGAAAGCCAAATTAGTATATGGTCTATATGCATGCCATGAATTATTGCCTAAGGTGTTAAAGCGTCTAGAGAAGAATTTGTTAAGGTCAGATTATCATTACTGTGACCAAACTGCTGCTTTGTAGGAGCACGGAGCGAGGAGACGTAGGAGAATTTTACTAATTTTAATAATCAAGAAGAAACAAATAAACACACTTAGCAAGGTTGACATTAACAATTCCAGACGAGGGAGAACAGAACGGGCTTGAACTCAAATAGGTCAGATAACGAGGGGCAGACAGGTGATGAGGATAACTAATAACAAGGAACAGGTGATTACCAATAATGGGGAAAGGAACTGGAAGGACCAAATAAGGACAAACATGAACACACACACACACGTGACAGATATCCCGGAAGTAACCCCAGAATAACAGCACCATCGGGGCAGGCGCCCTGGAGGCTGGTGCAGGACAGGAATAGGGCGGAGACCAGGAGAGCCTCCAGCGTGGATCTGGGAGTTCAGGGGGCCATGGCGGAGCAGACTGTTCGGGAAGCCACGGGCGGATCAGGGAGTTCAGGTTGCCATGGCGGATCAGGAGACTCAGGGGGCCATGGCGGAGTAGACAGTTTGGGAAGCCATGGCGGAGCAGGCAGCTCAGGAGGCCATGGCGGAGCCTCCGTGGCTTTAGCTGGCTTGGCCACAGGTATATGGCCCCCGCCCCCCAAAAAAATTTTTGGGGGGCGCTCTGGAGGAGAGGACACTTTGGGGCGCTCTGCAAGGTGCTTTCGAGGAGCCGGCTCTGGAGGGCGCTCTGGAGGGCGCTCTGGAGGACGCTTTCGAGGAGCCGGCTCTGGAGGGTGCTTACGAGGAGCAGACCCTGGAGGGCGCTCTGGAGGTGCAAGGCTGGTTAATTCGGGGGAATCAGGAGACGAAGGATGGCTGGATGGGACCAGCGGAGATGAAGGAGAACTTTCCGGGGATGATTCCAGGGAGAGGAAAGGAGCCGAGAACTCCGGAGGCAGCGCCATGTCCAGAAGCACAAAGTCAGCGGCGGCCGGCGGACTTGATGGAGAGCTGGTTCTGGATCAGGGCCGGACACTCTCCAGACACCGGAGGATCCCTTCCCTCCAGCTTAGTCTAGTGGTGTTTGAGAGGTCCACGGGGCAATGGTAATTAGATGGTAATCTAATAAATAGATCCAGAACAAAGAGTTGAGCGTCGCATCATCCAGCGCCGTATACATGGCGAGACCGCAGAACTCCCGTGCATAATCCTCAAACGGGAGATCTCTGCAGGCTAGGGCCGAAAATCATGCAGCGGTTTCCATTGCCACCAGGGAAAACAGAGAAACAAAAAACTTTTCAAAAACGGAAAAGAAACACGGGGAGGAAAGGCGCCGCTCACTTTATGTCGGTCTGGAATTCTGTCACAGAACTGCTGCTGTGTAGGAGCACGGAGCAAAGGAGCGAGGAGACGTAGGATAATTTTACAAATTTTAATAATCAAAAGGAAACAGAAAAACACACGTAGCAAGGTTGACATGAACAATTCCAGACGAGGGACAACAGAACGGGCTCGAACTCAAATAGGGCAGATAACGAGGGGCAGACATGTGATGAGGATAACTAATAACAAGGAACAGGTGATTACTAATAATGGGAAAAGGAACTGGAAGGACCAAATAAGGACAAACAGGAACTAAACAGGAACACACAAACGTGACAATTACCCAGTGATATTTTTTTTTTGCTAAAAATGTGAAGAAAGGAGAGTTTCAGGGCACAAAACCTTCTGTAAACTCATCAATATAGGATTTATGACTGGAAGTGTACTAGTTTTTCCAATTTCATTTCAGATATCATCCTTCCATTAGATTCTATCAAACACAATTGAGAATTGGGTCTCTGCCACTATGGATGCACAGTACAATATCTGCTGGATTATATACAGCTGGCACCGGCCCATGATGAACTGTCAATCACAATGTCTCTGGGGACAATTTGGAGTGTCAACATTAATGCATCTGCAGCAAGAACACACAGTGAGACTGGAGTTTCTTCACTGTTAAAACATAGAGCAAGATACCTGTGGCTTGCACAAATGTTCCATCATTCTTTCCCAGCATCCTCTGTGCACCCCACAAAGCCGTGCAGGTAATCCCTGGGACAACTCATCCTTCCAAAGTAAATATGAGACTAGTTTGAAATTTAGCCATGTCAACACAGCCATCTTGGCTTGTCTTGGTGTTTGAAGTTCACTGTTAGTCTTGAGACACTGAGAAACAAGTAAGTCTGAAAACAAATAAAATCTGCATTACACGAACATACAATAAAAATCTAATCAAATATATGTCCAGTTGGTCCCACATTGTCATATCTATATTTGGATTTAACTAACATTAGTTTTTTTTAATATATGAAATTTATTTCAGTCATGACAACTCTCAGAAGGATTGGCATGCTAATGTACATGACAATGTTAATGAATTTGGTCTTGGCAGAATAGATCTGCTACGCTGCTGCTGCTGCTGTGGTGGCAGAGCAAGTACCGAGACTTACTACTGCCAATACATCCACAACATGCTGCTGTGAGCATGTAAGAAATATTGCTGCTGCAAATATAACATACATGAAATAACCCCATGTAGCATACATGAATCACCTCGTAGCAGATCTATACAGGTGGAGCTGGGGAAGGTGGAGGGTTTCTGAAGCAAGCTGCAACTGCTACAGCAAGCAATAGTCATTTATTCGAATGTTGAGCAGCAAGCTCATTGGCTACCGATACAGGAGAGTACCTATCAGCTGTGCCATGTGATAATGATGTCATTAGGTCAGATGGAGTTAGACCTATTTTAGAGTTTCATGCCAGAACTCTGTAATTAGTTATAAATAAATAAAATTGAACATGGCCAAGAATTGTTGGTCGATGTGAGTTGTACTATGCACAAACAAGCACATTCTTTAAATTTTAAACCAGAGTCATTAACTAGTTTGATGAATTTATCAAGGTGAACAACAGTCATTCCTATTATTAACAATCTTTATAAATAACTAAGATTTATGGAAGCAGTCTTAAAGTAACAGCATACAGGTAATTAGCCTTGGCCCATGATCATCAATCTGAAAGACATGAGCAAAAAGGCCAAAGCTAAATATTTATAATAACCGGTGAACGTACACGAAGCAGAATGCACAAAGTGAGAGATTCCAGCTCAAAGGCTAATTGTGATGAAAGACACACACACACACAATTTATTTATCTAAATATAATTAAAGGATAAATGTGTTTGACTTAAAGAAACTCTACTTAACCGTCTGCATTGTTCACAGGTCTGAAGTACGTAGGCTCTTCCTGGCCTGGGAAAGCGTTGACAAGTTAGACAGTTCTTAGGTGCCATTATATTTTTTCCTTAGCCTATTATTTCAAACTATTATTAATTGCGCATTCAAGACTGGACTAATTCAGTAGCTCTGTTCTAAAACCTAGCAAGCTTCCTCACTTCTACAGCAGCATACTAACTGAAATAGAACCTCATAAGTGACAGATTTGGAACATTTTTCAACTCAAAATACTCTAAAGACTCAACTCACAATTGATTTTAATATACTGTAGGGATGCACAATATTATCTGAACATTATCAGAATCAGCTGATAAAGGCTTAAAATGTAAAACTCTGCCCGATATGAAATACTGCCGATATGTCTTGCCGATAAGACAAATAACTCACATGGGGTCAAAGAGTAGTTTTTGCTCAAAACGAACCAAAATTAGAAATAATTTATAATCTCTGCAGAGTAGAGACTTGGTGATTGGCGAAAAAAATCCAACATCATACATCCCTAATGCACTGTTAGAAAAAAAGAGCAAAAACAGCTTATCTCTGGGGCAGCACCCTTAAAGGGACAACTTTGTACTTTATCTATCCCTAAAAGGTGTATATTAGTACCTTAGGGTCCATTGACACAGAACAAATTTTTGCTTTGAGAAACGCGAGACACAGGCAGTGGGAAAAAAAACACAAGGCCTCGAGAAGCATTTTTAACTTAAAAAATAGAGTGGATGAGACACTGAAAAAACAGCCATATATATAGCAGGATAAAGCTCTGCAGGAAGAAATCTATTAGGTAAATTCCCTTCCAATTCTTACAGATATCCACCTTCCCACCATCCAGATTCTTTAGGAACCCCAGCTTTCAGCTATTCTAATGTTTATTAAGCGTAAAGCTATCGTTTCACACAGTTTTAATGTAATGCACCAGTGAAAGGCAGACTGTGCCATGGCTGCATCAAGGTCAATAAGATGAGACCATCCTGAATGACTTCAGTGCTTGTACTGATAGAGTCATTTCTGTACTGAATGTCATTGTTTGGTATACAGACTGTCTGTTACTCACATTTCCCATGTGATGAACAATCCACAGTCTCTTTGTGTGTCTGAGGTTGTTCAGGACAACTGATCAATTCATTGCTGCCATCTAATTACGAAGAATGAAGTCATAACTTCTATTTCATTCTTCACAGAATTTCACTTCGCCACATTCATGTTGATAACAGGGACCACTTCCTATTGAAATTACCTGGTCACACAAAGAGAAAAATAACAAAAGGATGAACTTGCAACCACACATGTACAGCCGCACATACTTTTTGCAATGCATTGCAATATAGGCACAGAGATACAATCATGCAGTAGAAAAGATAAGGCCAACTGCAGAGGGAAGCCGTTTACTGACTGGGTAGAATGGGATACAATCTCAATCGAAAGCAGACAGGAGTGCAAAACTCTGTGCAGGGAGGGATGAAATGAAAAGAGGGAACGAAAAAGGGAAGCAAAAAAACACACCAGAAAATGAAAAGCTTTTGTTCTGAACGTGGGGGTTGCCCAAAAGCTGAACCACCAACTGCAAATTGAATTGATGCACAGAGAAGGAACGATTACCATGCTGTATATAGTGTACAGGGTATGCAGGGCTTGATCATGGTCTTTGGAGGCCCACTTAATCAAGAAACAAAATGTGAAAGAAAGGCAACTTTACAGTTTTAAATGCCGTGGGTGAACAGAAACAGTAGCAGCCAAAAGCCTTAAAAAAATAAAACCAAATAATCTTACATTTCTAAAGGAAATAAAATTAAATAAAAAAAAAGTATAAAAAAAGTATATAAAAAAATACAAATAAAACAAACATAGCAAGATCCAAGAAAGTAAACATTGATCACAAAAAAGAAGACTAATCTTCAGTAAGCAAATTGTACATTTTATCAAATATAATTATATTAAATTAAATTAAAAAAAAAAATATATATATAAAAATTTCCCTAAATTGTAATCTTAAATTTCCAAATAAAAGAAAAAAGAAAATAAAATTCAGGAAAGAAAATACCAATTCACAAAAAGACGACTAATCAGAATTCAGTATACAAATGTTAAGCTTTATCAATGGAAGCAAATAGGATTTTTTGAGTCTGTAATCTTAAAAAATAAAATAAGATAAAATAAAATAAAGACAATATGAAAGAAAATATCAAATCACAAAAAGAAAATTAATCGGAATTCAGTATACACAAATGATACATTTTATTAATGTAACTAAATAATGTAAGTTAAATCTGTAATCTTAAATTAAAAAAAATAATAAATAACTCGGGCAGAATAAACTGCAAACTAGACCAGATTTGGTTATAGTTGAGAAATATTAAGTTGACCTTTCTTTGGTTCCAAATGGACCCGAAATGCAAAACAGTGTACAGATTTTAAATGCATTATGAGGGTTAATGTTGATAAATGAACAAGGGCGTAAATTTCATCTAACAGTAGGGGGGACAATAAACATACAATTTCATAAAAGGCACCCTTGGTAAATATGAGCAAAGGTGGCTGTGAAAATAAATCTGCATCGTTTATCCTTTTGATCTTTCATTCAAAAAATTCACAAAATTCCAACCTATCATTGATGTAAAACAATGAAAAGTGGGGGGAAATCTTATTATGAAATAAATGTTTTTCTCTAGTTCACATTAGCCACAATTATTGCAACGTCCTTTCCCCAAGATAACATCTCTGAGTTTTCTCCTATAATGCCTGATGAGTTTGGAGAACACCTGAAAGAGATCAGAGAACATTCCTTCATACAGAATCACTCCAGACCCTTCAGATTCGCAGATCCATGTTGGTGCTGCGTCTCTTCAGTTTGCCAAACTCATAGATTTTAGATTTTTTTATCTGTTGGTATTTGATAGGATCCATGATGCCAACATCTGAACAAGATTTCCAGGACCTCCGGCAGAAAATTAGGCCCACAACATTAAAGATCCAGCAGTATATTTAACTGTGGGCATGGGGTACTTTTTTATCCCTGTTTGCACCAAACCCATCTTGTGGGTTTGCTGCCAAAAAGCTATTTTTTTAGTTTCATCTGACCATAGAAGCCAGTCCCAATCGAAATTCCAATCATGTCTGACAACTGAATATGCTGGAGTTTGTTTTTGGATGAGTGAAGAGGATTTTTCTTGAAACCCTCCTGAACAACATGTGGTGATGTAGGGGCTGTTTGATTTTTTTTAGGCTTTCTGACCCCAAGACACAACTAATCTCTGCGATTCTCCATCTGTGATCTCTGGAGAGTCTTTGGTCACTCAAACTCTCCTCCTCACCGTGCATTAGGACGATATAGGCACACATCTTCTACCAGGCAGATTTGTAATATCTTTAGTTGATTGGAAATTCTTAATTATTGCCCTGATGGTGGAAATGGGGATTTTAAATGCTTTAGCTATTTTCTTACAGCCACTTTCTATTTTGTGAAGCTCAACAATCTTGTTCAACACATCAGAACTATATTCTATATTCTATTTTACTCTTTGTGATGGATGATTAAGGGAATTTGGCTTTTGTGTCCTTCTATTTAGAACCTGTAGAACAGGAAGTCATGGTTGGAGAATTTCATGCTCCTAGTCACCCTGGTGTGCTAAAAAAAAAGGTATATGGAATATACTTTAGAGATATTTTACTCATAAGAATTTCTAGGGGTGCCAATAATTGTGGCCAACATGCATTGGAGAAAAACATTTATTTCATAATGTGAGTTTCCCCAAAATTTCAATTGTTTTACTTTATGATAGGTTATAATTTTGTGAATTTTTTGAATGAAAGATCAAATGGATAAATGATGCAGATTTATTTTCACAGCCACCTTTGCTCATATCTACCAAGGGTGCCAATATTAGTGGTTGGCACTGTATCTATCATTACAATTACAATTTTGCCTGTATTATTTGTGTCCCCTTCAAAAATTGCTCTATCATCATTTTCACTTCAAGAATCACTTCATCCGATGTTTAAAGTGAATAAAACAGCCTCGACAGCCTACTTACACCCCCCCCCCCCCCCCCAACAATTTACGCCCCTGTAAATGCATGTCTTGTGAGTCTAGGTGTCTCCAAACTTTTGATTGGTACTGTGTATGTCAGCAGGGGTTATGGGAGCCTTTGAAATTACAAGGAATGGGAATCAAAACATACTGAAGCAAAACTTATGTGTCTCTTCTCATGTCCCTCATCATCACAACATCACTCATGCAGCTGCTCTGACTGCTTAGTAACTTGCTGCAATCTCTTTCTCATCATTCATGGCCGCCTGCCCTCAGGTGAGGGGTGTTACTGCCGGCCGATCCAATTCTTGCTGTACAACTATTTAAAAGCAAGCTGCTGTGTAAACACAAAAGGTTTGTGCCTGCTCAGCTGAACAAGAGGCAGGGTGAGATCTTGTGGCTCAGTGCCTGTATATCTCAATAAATGTTGCATGAAAGCATAATTTGCATGGAGAGATATGTGCTGTTTCCTGTCGTCTCCTATCTCCCTGCCTCAGCTGGGGCCTTGGTTCATTACTGTGTCACATACTCATGTCAACCAGCAAGACTAGTTCAAGAGTAATGATATTAAGCTGTAAATACGAATAGATCAAAGCAAGGACACAGTGTTGAATTTACCAACAGGTCATAAGAATAACACTGCTCTATGAATGCTGGGGGAGATTCACTGAGGTGCAAGATTAACGTTGTGCTATAAACCTTCAGACTCTGCCATGTTAAATTACACAAATGTCTAATTTACAGGAAGGTTTACGTGAAAATGAAATGAAAATTTACTCTTGACGTTCCAAACCTGTATTCTTTTTTTTGTTTTGTTTTTGGCGTCACGAAAAAAGAGACATTTTGTTATTACAATTTATTATTATTATTATTATTATGAAAAAAAAATTCCAAATATAATATAAACTATGACAATTTTTTGATTAACAAGTCTGCTAAAGATAGACGACTACAAAAAAGGGCAAAGTACAGCAACTTTGGGGTATAAGTCATTTTTATGGGAATGCTGGCTGGGTTTCAATCCATGGGTTGTGCAATAATACACAGTGTATACCCATGTACTAAGATATGAAGTGTGGGCTGAAAACGGCTGTGAATCAGAGAGTGTGTAGAATGAGAGAGAGAGAGAAAGAAATAAAGAGAAAAGGAGGTGGCATGTTAGCCTACGCACATCTCTAGCTCAGTAATGTATGTAGCAGTGGATGCTAATTTCCTATTTCTCTCCCTAGAACAGAAATCCACGGATTGCCAAAGCACTCTATTTTTATCCCTCCCCAACATTATTTTAATTTCCTGCTTGATACCGTTACAACACCGTCACACAAAAAAACTCATATTCACTGACTGGCCTCTGGCCTCGCTTATCCCACTAAATTCATTCGTTCACGATGCCCTTAGCGAAAGAATGGATGCCAGGCCGGTTTGATCACGCAGGTGCCATCGAAGTGGGTCAGATGTATAACAAGGAAAAAAGCATTTGGCCATATCATAGTTCAAAACAACCAGATGCATTCTAGACAGGGGTGTGCGCACGTTCATCTCATTTAAGAGTCATGCTGTAACATGGGCTTTTCTCTCAACGGACTGTTAAAAGTGATGAGTCAGACTTTTTCAACTTATAATTTCATACAGCAGAAGGGTAAATGACTTTATGGTAGTCGCTAGGGATGTGCATTTTGTTAAGTCTGACAGATACATTTAGTAGAATGCTCAGGGTAGCTTGATGGGAATAGGCGGAGTATCACTTTTGTGCTGTATACAGCCAGCATTTAGCTGATTCATACGGTTTCAACAAATACTAATAAATGATAGCAGTTCAAACATTCAAATTAAAAAAATAAATCTTTTAAAAATCACAATGTATCAAAAACTATACCAATTCTGTTCAATTCCATTAGCATAGGTATTACTGAACACAAAAACATGTTCGGTGTATTGAACACAAACTCCAGTCCATGTAGAGCTGCTCTCTCAACTCTAACCAATATAACGGCAAGACAATGTCCAATAAGCCATCATAGTGAATTAAAACTGAAATGTTAGCCGCTGAAAAAAAAGGCTTAGCAAACAGGTAAAAAAAAAAAGTTTCATAGAAAGGGAAAAAACACCAAAAAAACATTATACATTGAGCTGGGCAAAAATAAATAAATAAATAAAAAACAGCCAAAAGATTGGAATAATAATAATAATTATTATTTTTGAAAAGTCTCATGCTCACCATGGCTGCATCATAAACTAGTTTTTATGTAATTTTTGTCATTATAACATTTTATATAAAAATATGAGTTGTATATAGAATTATCACATTACTATGGGGCCTTAATATGAACCCATAAAATCACCATAAGGCAGAACAGTACTGTAACTTTTTTTTTTTTTTACTTTTACAATATCTCTTAATTGTGATTATTATTATTAGGGCCCATGCATCATCATTAAAAAAAATCTACAGTTGTATCTAGGTTGTGATGTGAAATACTGACTACATACTGCATCTGTTGGTTTGCCCAGGACTTTAATTATCCTCAAGTAGTGAAGCTCTTTTAATAGTTACTGTACAGGTACAACCAGATACAATGAAAGCCGATTTGAAGTACTGCCATTGTAACTAATTATAGTGCCAAAAACATTGCTGCCATTGTTGTCACTTCCAAATACTCATCCCTAGTAACCATACAGTGAGACAGACCTCTGCATTATACAGTTGCACAGCGCTGTGGTATTCACTACTGTTGAATGAGTAATAGCTTCTGAATTGCTATGGAGACGCATTTGATTCCCTGTGAAACTGTGGCGTGATCAACGGAATACAAATGTGCAAAATTTCAAGTTAGAGCAATCTGTGCCTGAAACGCAGCAGACATGTATTATGAGTAAGTGATCTGGTCTCACCGAGCATAATAATATCAGGAGGTTTCAAATGACAGATGAGCGTGTATGTGTGTGCGCAATATAGAGTACGCTTCACTGTGATTAAAGAGATTGTGCAGAAACCTCTTTTGCACCCCCTGTTCTGTGCATTCATCAGACAGGGCTCTTCTTCCTTTGATGGAAACCTGCAGCCAAAATTTAATGAAACACTTGGAACTTGTTCTTTAGCAGTAGTGATAGGGTCTGTTCTGTCTCTGCAGACAAAGTCAAAAATAGGAAAGCAAAGAAAATGGGTAAATCATTGGAAGGGTAAGACATCGTTTAACAAGGAAGAAAGTACGATTCAAGCGGTTACAATGGCTTCAAATCACTGTGTGATCCTTAATAATTCTCTCCCATGCTGAAGACATCAATGGACAAATATTGCAGGGGAGAGCTGGCAGAACAAAACTAGAAAGTCATGCATATCCACAGAGCCACAGTTTCCTCTCATGAGCCACTCTTTCCTTCTGTGAGTACAGAAATGTGGAGTATTTCAGCAGATTTAAAGGTTAGTTGAATATAACGCTTGACAATTCAAGGGAGATATTAGATATGCATTTCAGATTATTGTAAATGAGCAAGAATATAAACATGACTGTCTATTAACTCTAATTTATCTGCATTCAAATGTTTTACTTAAAACACATTAAACAGCGTCATATACAAAACAACAAATTTTCCTTGAAGATGATAAACTATGAACATACTATATTCAGATCTCACAAGTTTGCTCGACAATTCAAAAAGACCATCTATTGAAATCAAGCTGCAAAAGTGGCTCAAGGCTAATTAAAAAAATCTCTATGGTTGCGATCTCACATGCAGCAGTGCACATTTACATATTCGTCACACCTACGGGTTGCTCAGTAAGGGTAAAACAACAAGCTGTTCCTGTACAGAAACTATCGCTTTACAGTATTCTTTTAAAGGATCTCAACATCACAAGCAAGTGGCTGAAATTTAGTTTTACAAATGTCTCTAATCACTTTA
>NW_015505645.1:1300331-1302219 GCF_001515645.1 Sinocyclocheilus grahami
TCAGCATATTAGAATGATTTCTGAAGGATCATGTGATGCTGAAAACTGGCGTAATAATGCTGAAAATTCACCTTTGCCATCACAGCAATAAATTACGTTGTAAAATATATTAAAATAGAAAACAGTTATATTAATTTGCAATAATATTTCACAATATTACAGTTTTACTGTATCTTTGATCAAATAAATGCAGGCTTGGTCAGCATAAGATACTTCTTTCAAAACCATTAAAAAAAAAACTTACCAACCTCAAATTTTTGAAGGGTGTGTAAATATTCCAGTCAAGTTCTTTATAGTCACTGTACAGGTACAAGAAGATTAACTCAAAAGCAGACCCAAAATCAATGCGCTGATCAAGAAATCAAATCCACGTCAACTGCCTGGAAGGCAACTATATTCATTAATATTCCGCCAAAGCAGTGATGTGATTTTTATTGCAGGGGTTTTCTTTGACCTTCAACAAATTTCCTTACTTACTCGTGGAAAATAAATAAGAGCTTGTAAAAATTATTTTATATAAATTGCTTTGTGAATTTCCAAATCTATGTTCTTAGTGTACAAAATGTTTCCAATGAGGCCAAGGAGTCAAGGTTTTGTTGGGGCATAACCTCATTAGATCCTGCAGGAGATGTTGTAAGTACACCATCTGGCAGCAAAAGGCATCTTTCTGCTTTGATGGCCATTCAGAAGGATCTGTTAAATGGATGTGTTGCAAACAAATGTCTTTCTCCATGTGTTCTATAGACCTCCTTAAAATAAGTGCCACAAAAGAGAGACTGATGTTGTCATTTCACTCTACCAAAAAGCAATACCTTAAAGGGATATTTTACCCCAAAATGAAAATGTTGTCATTAATCACTTAATGACTGTCCGATTGACTGCCAAGTAAATTACACTGTCAAGGTCCAGAAATGTATGAAAAACATAATCAGAATAGTCCATCTGCCATCAGTGGTTCAACCGTAACGTTATGAAGCAACGAGAATACTTTTTGTACGCGAAGAAAACAAAAATAACGACTTTATATAACAATTCGTCTCCTCTGTGTCTCTCCGCATCACTGTAGTGCCATTTTGGAGAATATCCGCTGAACGCAAGCAGCATACTCTATTCTGTGTCAGCCGTGACACAAGCAGGGGCGGACTTACCCATTAGGCAAAGGTAGGCGACCGCCTTGGGCCCCCAAAAGCCAAGGGCCCCCTAAAATGCTTTTCATATAGGATATGCGCATTAAGTGCGGACACGTGAACAGTTGCTGTTTACGGTGTTTATTTCCACGACAACCGTCCCAGTCTGTGGCGCCTGCAGGTGTACGGCTGTACGCACTGTGAGTACCATGAGTGCTTAGACTGATCTGAGATTTGCTCCGCAAACATTTCAGCAGTTATTATAGGCCTGTGTGTCCCGTATTTCTGTCGACTGAACCCATGCCGTTAATTATGAATTTATCAGTCTTTTGCATGTCAAAGTACATTTCGGCATAGAAATATTACGCCAAATAGAAGCAGAAAATCACGCTATACGCACTTTCATGAGACCGGGTTAGCCTACAACAATTCATTTGTTGGCTATTTTACAAATGGGAATACAACGAATTCATTACAATGTTTACATTCAAGCTACCCGTAAAATTTATTGTAAAAAGTACTTTAAAAGCGTCTGGAATGCAATAAAGTAAATTTAAAGCTGTTTTTTAAAGCATTTGCTGCATGGATAAAAAATATAAATAATTAACATATCATACAAAATTGCTTTGCAGCAAATCCTTTACATCTTAAGGTATTCAGAACAGAGCAACATAAAATCAGAAAAAGCAGCTATTCAATTATAGGACAAAGTTTTATATATATGCCATTATAATTAGTGTTTTATTTTTTAACTGTACGGA
>NW_015505645.1:1302624-1307590 GCF_001515645.1 Sinocyclocheilus grahami
GTTTTGTTGATATTGTGAGTGCACACAAATAAAACTAGACCCTTTACAGTTTAGAATGATGTATTACTCTTACCTTTATGAAAAATGACTGCATATTTTAAGTTGTTTCCACTGTTAGAAAAAAATGCAAGTGATCGCGGTGGCGCCTCCATGTCCTGCAGAGCGCGCTTCAGCTTCCACTCTCCGCAAACGATTGGATATGTGTCTATAACAGCGCACATTTATATAGGTTAAACATTTAAACTAATATTGTGATATACTTGAACTGTTTTATATATAGATTTTATTTTAGGCAAGTCCCGATGATTTGAGAAGGCTAAATTGATCAAACATAGGCTATAGGCTATGATCAATTTACTGTCTGCTGCTGGCCTTTACTTATATTTAACGAACAAAAAATACTCCAAATGTTTTTCTAAATTTACTTCATAAAAAAACGAAACGAAATATAATCACTTTTCCATTACATACAAAACTGAACTATTTTAACAGCTGAAACAGTAGTATAAACTTTTTTTGGGAAAAGGGGGAAAAAAGACGGGCTAGGGCCTATATTTGAGACCCGTGCAGGGCTTTAATCCACTTCATCCAACGCTGTTTTGTTCTCATCTGTGAGCATGCTCTTGATATACAGTATGTATTTTAGGTGTGTAAATGTATAACTGCCTTTTCATTATTTTTTCAGTTGTATTTAAATTTGTAGTTAAAACAACTAAAAATAAATGTATTTTAAAGTTTAGAATTAGACAGTCTTTGCACACAGGCTTACGCTGAAAACAACAAAATGGAACCTCGCGGTTGATCTAGGAAAATGTGTGCAAATGTGTAGGGCCCCATTCCTATATTTTGCCTGGGGCCCCCAATTCACAAAATCCGCCCCTGGACACAAGGATACGTTTTCTACGTGTATTTACGCTTTGATTTGAATGAAAACAGTGCATCCGTGCATCGCGGCTGACACAGAAGAGCGTACGCTGCTTGTGTTCAGTGGTTATTCTCCAAAATGGTGCTACGGTGATGCAAAGAGACACAGCGGAGACGAATTGTTGAATAAAGTCATTATTTTTGTTTTCTTCATGAACAAAATGTATTCTCATCGCTTTATAACATTACGGTCGAACCACTGATGGCAGATGGACTATTCTGACGATGTCTTTCATACTTTTCTGGACCTTGATGGTATAATTTACTTGGCAATCAATCGGACAGTCACAAGCCTCCCGGTTTTCATCCAAAATATCTTAACTTGTTTTCCGAAGACGAACAAAGCTTTTAGGGGTTTGGAACGACATGGGGGTCTAAAGAGCAATATTCAGCAATAGCCATTACGTTTTTTCAAACAAAAACAGAAAAAATAATTTTAACAACACATTTTTAAAATGTTTCTACTTATTAACATGACTTTTCCATTAGTGGAAGTCACAATTAAAAAATATTTGCAGGTTTTCCATAGGAACCCATTTATTGTGGACTAAAATAAGCATCTAGCAAAGACGTAATCAGAAAGAAATGCATAATATTACCTGAATAACCAACTCAGTGGAAGGCAAGTGAATTTAAACAAGCTGTGGAAGTGTAAACATAAATCCCTGAGAATGACAGATCTCACCCAGCATGTGGGTGGGTCAGTAGGTAGGATATAGTTGGGATGCTATATCTCACCAACTGGGCAAACACAGAGGGTGGTTCCATCTGACTTGGCACGGCAGGTAGAGTTGTGCAGGCAAGGGTTATGCCGCAGGTCGCAGGGGTTGTATGCCTGTTCACAGAGGAGGCCGGTAAAGAAGGGCGGGCAGGTGCAGGAAAACTCCCCTGGGATGTCAGACTCCACACAATGTGCACCGTTCAGGCAGGGAGAGGAAGAACATTCCTTCACATCCTCTCCACAATCCAGGCCTGTCCAGCCATGAGGACATGTGCACCTATGAGGCAAAAGAAGTATTTTCACATAAGTTCATTGTTTGTCAAGAAATTCCAAACTGACGTGGCTTTTTATTATTTTTGATGAATACTGTGGCAACTCTTTTCCATATAACGAACATGAATGACGACCAAAGTGTGTGAAGCTTTAAAATGACAAAAAAATGCACCATAAAAGAGTCAGAAAGTACTCCATATCACTTTTGTGCTACAATACTGTTAGAAAAATTAGTTTTTATGCTTTTGAAAGAAGTCTCTAATGGTCACCAAGGCTGCATTTGTTGTCAAAATACAGTAAAAAAAACAATAAGACTGTGAAATAATATTAGAATTTAAAATAAATGTATTCTAATTTAATATATTTAAAAATGTAATTTATTCCTGTGATTGCAAATCTAAATTTTTAACAGCCATTACTCTAGTTGTCAATGTCAACATTATATTATCAATGTTGACAACAGCTGTGCTGCTTGAAATTAGATAATTTTTTTCAGCAGTAGAAAGTTTAACAGAACTGCATTCATTTAAAATTGAAATTTAAAAAAAATGTCATTTTGGAACTTCACAGTCCCACTTACCATTTAATCTTTATTTAACTTTTTTTTATTGGAAAATTTCAGCAAGGATATCCTTTAAACAATCCTTTATTTAACAAAAATAAAACCCTTTAATATTTAATTAAGGACAAAGTCACACATGTTTGGAACAACATGAGAGCGTGTAAATGACAGAATTGTAATTTTCTGTTGGTCTATCCCTTTAAGACATAACTCACATAAAGTGTCTTTAAATCCTTTGGAATTCCATTGTGTGAAATTACAGAGGACAATGATATTGTGCTATTAAAATATTCATTAATGTACAGACCAACTGACACTCCTGGCACACAGTGACCTTGTAGCATAAAAGCAAATTCCCCCAGGGGCAGACTCCGATTTGGCTTAGTCCTGTGGTGCTTTTCAATAATGAATGTCATACGTCTCTGAAAATCCATTTTTGTTCATTTTAGACCAGGATTACAATGTGTGCCATGAACTAAACTCTTATAAATTAAACCTTCTACTTAATTTCAGGGGGGACAAAACCCACACAATAGCTATTTTAAAGAGGCTAGACATGATATTCCTCCAGATATTATTAAAATAAAATGAGCAATGAGTCATAATTACAGTATATGGTAGAAATGCAAATGAAAATCATCGGGCACATTTCTAAAATCTTCCGTCATTCTCATAATAAAAACACAACAGCCCATGAGATACAGTAAATTATTTACACAAAATATAAGAAAACAACTTAAATACATTGAGTTCAATCATAAAGGCCACTTTATAGCTTGACGTGCACAGTTTTCAGTCCATTTGATATATTTCCTGTTGAAACAGGAAATTAGGCCAAGGGATATCAAATGGATTGTCTCTTTTTATGCTTGTATGTATTATTATTATTATTATAAGCCACAAATCTCCAAAAAGCTAATCAAACTCCAAACAAAACACAGTTTTACTTTACTTTGCCATTCATAGCCAAAACGGAATCACTGTTGGGAGATTTCTGGACAACTGAAGGGATTTATAGGTTAATTGCACTATTGGTCTAAGAAGCATTAAATCCCAGACAGCTGGAAGTAGGACACTGTGAGGTTAGAGCGGCGAGCTGGGATTATATTTACCAGAGAGAATCCCAGAAAATGCCGGAGGTATCTACATTCCACTTGGTGGCAGTGATCTTACAGCCGTGCTGCCAATCCCCATCTCAAACCCATCCTCTATTATCTCTCTCTCTCCTTTCAGTCTATTTTCTTCCCTCTTTCTCTCTCTTCCTCCCTCCGCTGCCCTTAGTAAGATTGCACATTAGGTGAAACAGAAGCAGGAGCTTTTTCCTCAAGAGAGTCACTGATTGAGAGAAACCTCCTCCTGCTGTGCTCCATTGATTGATTCATTTGTTTTACCTGCCATCTGCAATTCATTATCTCACACATTTGTGAAAGTGCAGTCTGTCTCTGTGTGACAAGAGAATAGGTGGCTAAACTTAGTGCTGTTTTTCATATAGTCCAGGGTTTCCCAAATGCAGGTTTATGAACCCCTGGAAGTTTACGATGGAACTGCAGGGGGTTCGTGAGTTGACGAACAGCTAATAAGTAATTATATTGAATGTAAAATTTAAATAAATAAATGTGGCTGCAAGATAATCGCAATATAGCTTAATGCAATAATCAAATCAAAGGCAACAATTTAATTAAATAGCTGTATAGTCCGATGCAGCTCATTTCATTG
This sequence comes from Sinocyclocheilus grahami, assembly GCF_001515645.1. NCBI lineage: Eukaryota > Metazoa > Chordata > Actinopteri > Cypriniformes > Cyprinidae > Sinocyclocheilus > Sinocyclocheilus grahami. The sequence goes on from NW_015505645.1 coordinate 1,306,821, forward strand.
GATGATTATCAAATATTCATTATTTATTTTTCAGTACAACTGTAATGTCTTTATTTTTATAATTAGTTAAAACATACTACTGTACTACTACAGCAACTAATAATTATTATAATAATTTCTATTATTGTAATTATTATCAATATTAGAGAACCATGAACATGCAAATGTCTTGTTAAATTATTGAAAAATTAACTTAAAGGGAGAGTTTACCAAAAATTTTAAATTACCCCATGATTTACTCACCCTGAAGCATCCTAGGTGAATATGCCGCTCTTCTTTCAGATGAATACAAACAGTTATATTAAAAATGTCCTGGCTCTTCCAAGCTTTATAATGGCAGTGAATGGAGGTCGAGATTTTGAAGCAAAATAAAGTGCATAAATCCATCATAAGAAGTGCTCCACATGCAGTGGTGATCCTAGACTTCTGGGGGCCCAAAGCAAAACTGTGTCGGCAAAGGAATTTGTCCATGTTTCACTCCGTCGCGAATCCCACTCGTGGAAAGCGCTTGAGAAACAGTGTCTCTTCCTAGGCTCGGTATGCTTTTGATTGATTACGTTTATTTAGAGCAAATATATATATATATATATATATATATATATATATATATATACAGTATATTAATACACATACATAGAAAAATAGAACAGTTTATCAGTGGCGAACAGTGACTTTTTTTAACCGGGTATGCTGAGTGATAAGATTAAGACCCCCATCCCAGCCCCCCCCCCCTCCCTTTTAGACCCACTCAAAGCGGAAAAAACCGCGCA
>NW_015505645.1:1307712-1312226 GCF_001515645.1 Sinocyclocheilus grahami
CCCATCACTTTTAGACACACTCAAAGAGGAAAACACCGTGACAGGTGTCGATTTAAAAGTATGCACATTCCTACCTTATTTGTAAATTAAATTAATCTCCAATCCTTCTTATAGGTTTTAGGTTTATCCATAATTATTCGAATGCTAGAAAGTAAAGTAAAACCAAGTAAAACCCGCCAAATAACATAGTTACGTTATGATACGTAATATTCAGAAGGTGGGGAGATGGGGGATTCCCCCTCTCTATATGTCTCTGCATCGACTGAATTATTTTTTTTTATTCATTTATTTTTATTCCCAGTGAATAGGAGTTCAAACTCCCACCCGGGTGACACTACTCCAATGATTGACCATGCAAAATACCATAATAATAATAATAATATCTTTAAAATATTGCCAAGTAACGTTGCAAACTTTAATTGTAAGCGACACAAGTATACGAAAAACAAAGGTATTGTTTCCTATTTTTTCCTGATGTTTGTTATTATTTAAATAAAATGTATATAGCTACATTTTTATAAACCTTTGTTTTATTTATTTACCACTTAGGCATGTTGACAATAACGTCTTCAACATTGTCTATGACCAGAAATGTTTTTAGTGGACAAAATTTGCTTTACTTGAAAAAGCATGAAAATATACAGTTATAATGTTTTTTTTTAATAAAGGCCTTCTGAAGCGAAGCAATGCATTTGTGTAAGAAAAATATCCATATTAAAAACTTTATAAAACTTAATCTCTAGCTTCCACTAACTGTCGTATGCAAGTTCACAAGAGAGTGGCGTTCCAGCGGATGATGTAGGACGTAGGTGTAGCGTAAACTCCAGTGAGAATATGTTAGTCTCGCGAGTTTTGTTTACAGCAAAGGAAAACCAGTGTCCTCTTGGCTTATATCGAAACCTCTGACATTTTTCTTTCCAAATTCTCGTTTTGTTCTTCTAATTAGTGACCGGTGTTTTGATTTGCTCTATCCACTGCACTTCCACATTCGTCACCTCTCACCGGAAATTATTGAAATATTAACTTAAAATCAAACTTTTTTTTTTTTTTTTACAAGTAACTATTTTATGTCTAAGGGGTTTGGCAACAAAGTTTTTATTATCAACAAATAAATATGATGCTAACCCAATCCCAATAGGACATACCAGTATATGAATAACCATGCAGATCACATTTTTATATTTTGAACTACTGTTAATTTGATACAAAATCTTAAAAACAGAACAATACACTATATTTAATATAAGAAAAAAAAACATTTTAAATGCACATCCCTGCTAAAAGTGTATTTACATCAACATTTAGGAGTTGACCTCAAAGTTGACACACATGGACTAAAAGCCTCAAAACTAATTCTAACTAATTTCATTTATTTAAATGTGATTTACACACATTAAATTGTTAATCAAGGGTCATTCTTAACCCATGGTAAATGTTAATTCATCCTGGGTAGTCATGTTTCATGATTTCACACTGTATATTTGTAAACCCTGGGCTAACATTCTTATTTACATATTTATGAGGTCACACTACACTCCTCTTTCACTCTAATTTACTAACCTTTTCCAAATTACAAGTTAAAACAACGTTAACCCAGGGTTGTGCACAATGTTTAAGCCCTACAGAAGCAACTTCTATGCTAAAGTTAAGTTTACATCACATTTATTCATTTAGAAGACACCTTTATCCAAAGTAGCTTACAACGGAGGAAAACAACAAATTCATCTTAATGAAGCATTGTCGAGAATAGTATAGGCTAGAACAGAGGGAAATTAAAAAAATGGTGAATGTGTAAAAGGAGGTTTGATTTAAAAAAAAAAAAAAGAGTCAACATCAGCAGGAAACAAAAAGAAAGGCATTTTAGTGATTAATAAAAATACATAAACTGAACAACCTCATTAATCAGCAGGAAGGTTGTTGGAAAAACTAGTCAACCATGTGACCCATCTCTAGCCTGTCCATTCATCCAGATTTTCTTTGCTCCGTCAAGCTGTGTTTTTGCAACCCACCTGTAAGCGTTGAGGAGGTCTCTACAGGTGGCATTGTTTTTACAGGGGTTTGATGAACATTCATCGGTCTCCCATTGACAGAACTCCCCCTCCCAGCCGGGTAGACAGAGGCACTCGTAACTCTGTAATGCAAATGAAGACAGCAAATAATCAGATAATACACAACGGTGTAACACTTTCATCTAACCCTTGCATATTCTGTCACCAATCACTCGACACACCTGAAAATGTCTTCATTAAAACATTCACAGTAATAGAACAGAGTAAGAGATGACAGTAAAGCAAAGCACTGTGATGTTAAATAAATAATTAATCCAAAATTCTATTATTTTTAATATTTTTACCCAGGTGCTGGGTAGTTTTTTTGTAACTCAGCTGCTGGGTCATTTTTACTGTCAATGCAAATGATGAACCCCCTCACATAACTACACTCTAAAAAATGCTGGGTTGTTTCAACCCAACTTTGGGTCAAATATGGACTAACCCAACCTTTGGGTTTAAAATTTAATGTAAAATTTTAACCCAAAGGTTGGGTTAGTCCATATTTGACCCAAAGTTGGGTTGAAACAACCCTGCATTTTTTTAGAGTGTACCCAGTGCTGGGTCAGTGTAACCCAATGTTGGGTAAACTGTGCCAAGCCAGTTAAAACTGGTTATGTTTGTCAGCGGTCATTTGTGTTCTGTCTTGAGAGAAAACTTCCTTTGGGGAAACATCCTGAATGAAATTAAGGTCAGCTCACATTTAATCTTTTTTGTTTACATGTACGTCGCAGATAACATCTGCTAGGAATGCTAGCCTACACCAGACCTACACTCAAAGCGAACAACGCACCGGCGCCACCATGGAAATTTCACCTCCTACCAAACAAATGCACAACCAGGGCTGAAACACGATGCTACATGTTATATGTAACAAAGTTTCCGTATGCACCATTGACTACAACTGAGTGCTACTGATCTAGTGCGCTAGCGAGCTGTGGTCGTTTGACGGGTTGAAACCCAAACTTAAATGGCTGACATGAGATGGCACGAGGTGAAGCTGATTTTGATGTAACTTTTCAATCATGCATGTATAAGATTGTCATTTAATGAACTGGAACAGCTTACTAATTCCAGTTTTCTTCCCACAGATTCCCAGTGACTGCTTTTGCTGCTCCTGTCATGTCCTAAAACACTTACTGAATGTTTTTGAGTATTTTATGACTGTAAAAGACTGACTTACCATTGGATAGAAAAATATTGTATATGAATATATAACAAAGATTTTAGAGTGCATTTTCATTATTTAAAATGAAAAACCTTCAATATCAGGTTGACTGACCCAGCACTGTCAAAAAACAACCCAGCAAATGGGTTAATGTAATGTCAAAATAACTCAGCATGTTCTGCCCAATATTTACTCAGTGCTGGGTTGCCAAATAACCCAGAAATGGTTGTTTATAACCCATCATTTTTAGCGTACTTTTATTCAAAAATGCTTTTAAATTGATCGAATTTACATTTATACACTCTAAAAAATGCTGGGTTAAATACAACCCAGTGCTGGGTCTTGAAGCATGAAACAAGCAAACGAATAAATCTATATGTACCTTCCAATTCCTTTCTCTTAGTCTGGAAAAAACAAACAAACAAAAAAACTAAAACATACACACAAGGCGTGTAGTTGAGGTTTATATTATAATTTGCACTGAGGGCAATCTGTGGGCAGCTTCAACTCTCAACCTACCTGGTATTAACTCCAAATGTATTTAGCATGGTTTTCAAAGTTGTTATCTTTACAGAAGAGCAACCACTGCTATGCAAATGCACTCTCTCTACCACCCACCACTGCACATCAGATATTCAGGCATGTCTTTAAAGGCATGCAAACTATTAATTTTGGCATAAATTACTAAAGAAATCTGCATGAGCCACACATTTCAAAGAGAAATATTCAGAATTACACCCCATGCTCTGAAATGAACGGCACTTGAAGTGAATGAATTTGTGCGCTCTACTTAATGCTCGAATACGAGATACAATGTAAATGCATCTTCTTCTTTTCTTCAGACGTGCTGTCCTTTCCGTCTTGGTGAGTTTACTGCGACTCTCCCATCCACTTTGTCATTAAAGTTTTCATTATGAAAATGAATCACTGCGGGTGGTTTGTTATCTGTTATTTTGCATGGCAAAGGTTTATTCAATCTCATCCCATGCAAAGGAAATGAGCGCAGGTTTGCACAGTCAAGGCATGGTTAGAGTTCTTCATCATGGCTACCCTGAGGGTTTATCCTGGAGTGCATGCTAATCTGTGCTTCATCCAGATGCAGACACAGTGTTAAGCTCTGCCTAATGTAATTTGAGCACCGCAGGCCTTATTCATAAGACAGAAGAAGCTATGCAGACATGGTGTGATAGATCAGATGCCTCCAGAAGACTTCTGTTTTTCACCCCTGGCTAAGGATAGTATAATCTTATTTAGGCTGCTAAATCATCAGCTGGGATCGTAGCTCTCCCGAGAAACCC
>NW_015505645.1:1312753-1340062 GCF_001515645.1 Sinocyclocheilus grahami
AGACATGGTGTGATAGATCAGATGCCTCCAGAAGACTTCTGTTTTTCACCCCTGGCTAAGGATAGTATAATCTTATTTAGGCTGCTAAATCATCAGCTGGGATCGTAGCTCTCCCGAGAAACCCAGGGTTGTGCGGGGTATTTTTATTTTAACAGAAGTAAATAAATAACTACGTAAACACTGCCAGGAAGTAAACTGCAATCTGTGAGAAGGATTTCGAAAGCTTGCTCCTGTCTCCACATGAAGTTGCACAAAAAAACGTCTTTTTGGAAAGGGATAATTGTGATAGAATGATTTAGAAACTACTATATGCCAGATGAATTTCTGCATAATAGTGCGTAATTTGCTACTCGGAAAGACTACAATGAAAAAATGATTTATATATGTTAACAATGTAATTGTCAGGATTATGGACCTGTTTAGTTGTGTTTTGCCCGTCTTTGTTCCCGGTGTTCCTTATATGGTCTTTTTCCTGTCCTCGTTTAGTTTAATTGGTCATTCAGTTCACCTGTGTTTGTTAATTATCCCTTGCATTTAAGTTCGAGTCTGTACTGTCTGTCTTTGTCCGAGATTGTATGTCAACCCTGGTGTTACATATGCTCCTGTCTGCCCCGTGTATTCCCTTGGATGTTGGATTAAAAGACTATTGTGTTCGTTTACGCCTTGTCTCCTCGTTCCTTCCCAGAGTGAGCGTGACAGAATCTCGGACAACAACAGTTTAAATTGCGTGTTTCCCCTCCATTTTTTCTCGTTTTTCTCAGTGTTTTTGTTTCCGTTGTGTGCCCCAATGGATCCCCTCCTTCGCCCTGAATGCATCATCCTCCTGCTGGAGCAGAGGGAAAAATCGCTTGAGGGTCATACCAGATTGTTTTTGGCTATTGCCCATCTTACCACCTATCCGGATGACGCGCTCTGCGCGTTCTATGATGCCAGCCTCAACCAGAGCGCAGAGCGCCGTCGTCCAAAGATGGCCCTCGAGCGGAATTCACCGCCTTTGTGGAGTGGACACTGGTGAGAAATGGATCTCCGTTCCTCGCCTGTTTCCAAGAGTATCTTGCCAGTGCCACTCCTGACCCAGAGCCCAGCCCACCATCTCCCTGATGTGTGGAAAGCATGCCCGAGCCCACCGCTGACGGAGAGCCGGAGCCCGCCGCGACCGACAAGCCATCGCCACATGGAGCGACAGTGCTGAGGATCGCCGCAGAGCCAGAGCCGCTGATGACGTCAGTCAAGGTGTGTCAGCCGGCAACAACGCCTGCCATGAGGGAGAGTGCCACGGACGGTGTGAGCGCGGAGAGTAGCTCCGCCCCCCGCACAGCAGCTGAGGGTGAGCAGAGTATGGTGTGGTGAAGGTGCCAAAACGAAGAGGAGCGGGCTCCAGCCCCCGAATCCAGTCCAGAGCACCCTCCAGTGCCCGCTCCTAGAAAGCGCCCTCCAGTGCCCGCTCCTAGAAAGTGCTCAAGTGTCCGCTCCTCCAGAGCACAATCCTGTTCCCATGTTAAGTCAAGAGGGGGCTTCCGATCAAGAGTTAAGCCCTGAATGCCCGGAGATGCACAAATGCCCGCCCTCCCACCTGCTCCTGCCTCCTCCTCTGCTGTCGTCTGGCAGCCCCTCTGCTCGCCCTTAGCCCACCGTCTATGCGGTGCAAGCTCCACGGGACTGCCATCCTCCAGCGTCATTGTGGCGGGGGGGTCCCCTGACTCCGCCTCCCGCCTCTAAGCCCCCCACACCTCAAGAGTTAAGCCCTGAATGCCCGGAGATGCACAAATGCCCGCCCTCCCACCTGCTCCTGCCTCCTCCTCTGCTGTCGTCTGGCAGCCCCTCTGCTCGCCCTTAGCCCACCGTCTATGCGGTGCAAGCTCCACGGGACTGCCATCCTCCAGCGTCATTGTGGCGGGAGTTTCCTTTGACTCCGCCTCCAGCCTCTAAGCCCCAGACTCCGCCTCGGCCCGTGGACCCGTTGGCCCCACCATGGCTCCTTGCTCCCTCCTCTCCGCCGTGGCCCGGCAGTCCACTAGCTCCGCCGGGCTCCCTCGTTCCTCCGCTCCGCCTTGGTCTGGCGTTGACCATCCTGCGCCTCGGGACTCCACTCCTCTGGCTTTGCCTCGTCCCTCAGGCTCCTTCATCCCCTTGGCTCCGCCTCAGTCCTCTGTTGCTCCGACTCCACCGCGGCCTCCCGGATCCACGCCTTTGCATCGGTCGCCGGCGCCATCGGCTCCGCGTAGGGCCTCCGGATCCTCCATGTCGCCCTGGCTCATCGGCTCTCCGCCTCGGGCTCCTCCACCACTTGCTCCGCCGCCATTGGGTGGCCCCCTGGAGTCAGCGACCATGGCTCCTCCCTCCGTCGGCTCCACCGTGGGCCAACATTATGGCTGTGGCCTGGGTCCAGCTGGACTCCTCTTGCTCCAAGCCCCTCCTGTCTCCTCCCTCCATCGTCTCCTCCCTGGACTCTGTCGGCCGGCCCCCTCCCGGGTGTCCGTCCTCCTCCGGAAACTCCTCCTCTAGTTCCCACCCATGCCCCCCCTTCTGTTTTTCTACGGTGCGATCATTTAAAAACTGCATTTTGTATTTACTTGCATTATCTATGTGTACTATTTAAATTTGTTTGAAGATCTGAAACATTAAAGTGTGACAAACATGCAAAAAAATAATACATATATACAGTGATGTGAAAAAGTGTTAGCCCCTTCCTGATTTCTTATTTTTTTGCATGTTTGTCACACTTGATCACTCAGATCATCTGTGTATATATATATATATATATATATATATATATATATATATATATATATATATATGCATTTCATACAAGCGAATACATCTTAATTGAGATTAAAAGTCTACAACGTGTGAAAAATGTCTGAGAAAATTGGATTGCCAATTGTCTAGGTTTAAGGAAGATAATATATCAAGGATATTGACAATTTAAAAAAGATGGAGTAAATATAGCAAATAGATGAGCAGAGGACACATGGACTGTGGTGTACAAATGGAGTGATTTGTTATGTCTTAAGAGAACACAGAGGACATGGGGCCATTACGCACACTTCACAACACCATTATGCTCAAGGGAATGTTGTAACAGCCCCTTCAACAAAGACAAGTTCAGAAATAGGTGCTATGGGGATATATAACAGTGTTGTCTTGAGGTTGTTTAACACTGCTGAGATGTAAAGTGAAAAGAGTGAGGAATGATGTAATTGGCTCAAGGTCTTGTTCCTATAGCTCCACTGATGCCATGATCGATTAATTCCCAGGGAACGTGTACTGATGAAATGTTAGATGATTCGGATAAAGGTGTCAGCCAAATTAATAAACGGTATATAATACCAAACTCTTTGTAAATCTATGTTAAAGGGCTCATTTACTGTCTCAGGAGGAATCAAATTGTCATTGATCTTCTGAGAAAATAGTTCATTACACCATGAAAACATTGCAAAGTAGCTACTAATGGAGAATAAAGCAGATTAAAAGCTATTTAACACAAAAGCAAACCTGTCGCTCGCTAGCCTAATTAATGCAGCACAGCTTTGTATCATCAAATGCAAAATCTTTACATGGGGGTCTTACAGGTAGCATTTTTATATAAAAAATATATAAATCTATCTATCTATCTATAGTGGGGAAAATATTTAATCCCCTGCTGATTTTGTACGTTTTGCCTACTTACAAAGAAATGAAGGGTCTGTAATTTTTATGGTAGGTTTATTATTTATTATTCCACATGGGCACATAACCAATCTGTGGGAGCCAGAATTCTTGCTGGTTAGTAGGGGATCAAATACTTATTTCACTAACTGAAATGCAAATAAATTTCTAACCTTTATATAATGCGTTTAATCTATCTATCTATCTATCTTATCTATCTATCTATCTATCTATCTATCTATCTATCTATCTATCTATCTATCTATCTATCTACCTATCTATCTATCTACCTATCTACCTATCTACCTATCTACCTACCTACCTACCTACCTACCTACCTATCATAAAACACAACAAATGCATAAAAATATTTCAATATATCTAAAAACTATATAAACAATAGTGACCCCTTCACTGTGCAATCATATAAGAAAAAAGAAAGAAATTAAAAGATATTTGCTCCATCATATAGCGAACCCATAGAAAACAGTTAAAAAGTTGCAAATCTACACTGAAAATGTCTCCACGTCACCACTTCTCTCCACATGCCTCTAAATTAGTATCTATCTATCTATCTATCTATCTATCTATCTATCTATCTATCTATCTATCTATCTATCTATCTATCTACCTATCTACCTACCTACCTACCTACCTACCTACCTACCTACCTACCTACCTACCTACCTACCTACCTACCTACCTACCTACCTACCTACCTACCTACCTACCTACCTACCTACCTACCTACCTACCTACCTACCTACCTACCTACCTACCTACCTACCTACCTACCTACCTACCTACCTACCTACCTACCTACCTATCATAAAACACAACAAATGCATAAAAATATTTCAATATATCTAAAAACTATATAAACAATAGTGACCCCTTCACTGTGCAATCATATAAGAAAAAAGAAAGAAATTAAAAGATATTTGCTCCATCATATAGCGAACCCATAGAAAACAGTTAAAACGTTGCAAATCTACACTGAAAATGTTTCCACGTCACCACTTCTCTCCACATGCCTCTAAATTCAATCAATTTAATAATTTCACAAATATTCAAAGAAAGATGATTTGCATCAGATAAGCACGTCCTGGCTCTAATGCCTATTATGTTTGTCCTTCAGATTGGGCAGGTGGAGACTCCTGTTGACAAACCAGCGTGACAGAATCTGCATTTTCACAGACAGAGGATGGTCAATCTAATTTACTGACTGGATGGAAGTACTTAGTAACGCGTTACTGTAATTTGATTACTTTTTTAGTAACGGAGTAATTTAACGCATTATCATTTTCAAAATAGTAATTAGAGTATAGTTACAAGCCGAGGTCACAATAAGTTACTGCCACGTTACACTGCTGACAGAATGCAGTGTTTTATAATCTAGATTGTAAAAAGGGTGTAGCACACGCACTGACGAGTCCAGTGACAGTGGATAAGAGACCTGCTCTCCCGCGAGACACGACGCAACAGAGTGCAGGTGCTGGCGGATAGACACTCGTGTGTGTGCGGGATACGGGAGAATAAAATGATTCACGGGACTCCCGCAAAATAGAAATATCTAAATATAAAATGTCTAAAACAAATAAATTGTTATTCATCTATTGCACAAAAGCCACAAGAACTAATATAAAATAAAAAACGATTAACAGGCGCAAGCGTATAAAATCTCTCATTATAAAACACGAATTGTAGACATTATGAAAGTTTCATTATGCATATATTCATTGTGTTATAACAGAGCTTTGTGAGATTGCGATGAACTGAGATGTCATCTTTTTAGAGATTATAAAAGCAGTGCTATTTGCTGGCATTCTGCCATGCCAAACATGTATGCAGAAGCCCATGCTTGCTTTACTTAAAAACAACAGTGTTCTGTGAATGTTGATGCTTTAATAACAAATATTTATTGGGAGCGTTTATGCTGGGATTTCATGTAAATTTCATGGATGTAGCCACAGAAAAAAGTAACGTAACTATTAATGTAACTAATTACTTTTGAAATAAAGTAATCAGAACAGTAACGTGATTACTTTTAAAAGGAGTAATCAGTAATCAGTAATTTAATTAAATTTTCAGAGTAACTTGCCCAACACTGCTCATGTGACTTTCCACGGCTGGCCCTCTCTCCCCGTCCCACATCCTTTGCTATATAATCAGCACGTGGAAACATAGAATTTAAGAGTTCAATTACACGGTAACTAAACATTACCCAATCAGTGATTTCATACCTGTGACAGTAGAACAATATTTTAAAGCACTCATGTGGTGACCCTACTGCATGAGTGGTTATAGAGCGTATAGAGGCTATTAACACATTGATGCTATTCTAAAACTTTATCGCAAGCCGTAAACATGTCAGATAACAATTGCTCCATATTTCTTTTAAATCTCTTCCTTTACATTTGTAAGCAAGATCAAATATTTATCTAGACTTTCGAGTGTGTCGTGGCTTTGAATGGACTGTCATGATGAGCCCCCTCATAAGTCTTGCATGAACTTAATGATAGCGAGAAGAAAAAAATGCATGTTGTGGACACCTTAACACAAAAAGCTAGTCAATCAAATGCATTTTCTTGATAGCAAAGACATTGGATCATCTTTTGTCAAGGTTACTCTCTATGCATCTCCGAGATGATCTCATTCCTTTATGCAAAATTGCTACTCAAATCATTAATTAACTCAGCATGCAAGAGGGCATGCCATGCTAATATCCATGCCTGCATTTCTGTCCACAGGACAGCAGCCTACAATCCGCCCACCTCTAGGTTTCGAGGCATGCCGTGAATAGCCCAAGTGCATTCTCCATTCAGAAACCGGGGCCTAGGGTTGCATTATTCATCATGAATAAATGATAAACTATTTTTGCCCTCCTGTTCTGTTCTGAGAGCTACTGGAATAAAAATAGAGGAAAATAAGAGAAAGCCTGTGAGATAAATAAGAAGAGAAAGGGCTGGGGAGGGGTGAAAGAGTGTGAAATGAGAGCACAGAGGCTGGTATCTCTCTTTCTGGCTGCATTAGAGTGGGTTTGCTGAAGGGAAGGAAAAGCCGATTTGGGATGAGAGCCAAACAACTGCATGTCACACAGGCTTCTGAGCCACTGATTGCTCTCATTGCCCCTCTCTTTGTTCTCAGAGATTGTGAGGTAACACAAGCTTAATCTACAGAACAAAACTGCAACTCAAAGAATAAAGACTTGGGACTTTTTGTCCAGACTGATATGACAGTGCCTGTGATAGAAAAAATATACTAATAATGTTGCATTCGGTTATATGTTAAAATTTTTAAAAGACAACTTGAAATGACATTTACAACATATTCAGCTTCAGTAATGTGACATATTACCAAGTGAAACTGGGTTTGATTGGATTGTCAAAATATGGAACATATGGTTTAGACATTGTTTTTTCACCACAACTTTAGTTACACCAGCAAAAAGGAAAAATTACATGTGGAGATTAAAGATTATGAAAACAAATATTTTCTCATTATCATGCACTGATGAAACTGTTCACAATAACGCCATGGACAATAATGGGGGGAAAAACTAAAACAAACAGATTTTAGGCGCCTTCCCCACGCCACTCGGGGCGGATAACTAATGTTTGGTTGAGTTGTGTCACGAGTTTACTGTTTGTTTGTAGTCACGAGGGTTACGAGTGTTTCTAGTGTCTGTTCCGGGACTGATGCAAGCCAGTGGTTGGCCGTATTGCATCAGTGCCCATTTGCGTGTTTCTAGCCTGTTTCAGAGTCTCAGCTCTGTTTATGTTCTGTTTTTTCCTTTGTTTTCCCTGGCAGTAAAATAAACCTGCATTTGGACCCAAAACCCTTGCTCACACGGTGTGATTCCGGACCGCGCCGTGACAATTACAGTTCTTACAAGGCAGAGTGGTGAATTTTTAGGTAAGCTTATGGTTCATGGTACTGTATGCTTCGGTTCATAAGTGGCATAACTGTCATGAATCAACGCAATGCACAGAAATCAACAGCTACTGTTTATGGTTAAATAGAGTGCAACAGTGGCTGCCCACTTTTTCAGCAGCCTTGGTTCAACTCCAGTCCCATGAAGTCTTGCAAATGACAAATTACAAATGACAGATACATATAAAACTATTGATTAAAAGCTGTTGCACATACAGAAACAACATAATTTACATTTGTTGGAAACTAAAAACATTGGTGCTAAAAATATTCTTCCAGTGCAAATTGCTTGTTTTGGTTCTCTGAATGGTTTGCAGATTTCTTTGCATTGCAAATTTTTTTTTGGTAACGTAGATTTCCCATAGAATTCCACTGTTAAACGTGATCATCTAAATATAAGCTAAAATATATTTCATGGTTTATTTTGAATTATTAAATATATTAAAGTTTTAAAAATAATCAGACTGAAATAACTGCAGAAGTGTGTGGAGAAGAACAGCATGGTTACAATAGGCCTTTACATTATTTGTTCTGTGCCGGTTATGTAATATCTCAGGTGGGCCAAGGAATGATTTATATTTTATTAATTGCCTTGCACAGAGAACAATAATCATTTAACAACAGATGTTACAACACATTAGAGGTTATTATACGTAGTTCCCATATGTATTATTCTAAGAACTGCTGTTGTTCTTTCTGTCTATGGAAACTAATAGTTAGCTGAAGATGAATTGTCCTTACCAGATGGAGGTCCACACAAGTCGAGTTGTTTTCACACATGTTGCTGACACAGTCATTGATGTCCTGCTCGCATCTTAATCCAGCGTAACCAGGGTTACACAAGCAGTAAAAACCATCCACAGCTGCAGCAGGAAACACACAAGGAGACAGGAGAATTCACTTTAGAATCGATGAAATACATTTTCCTATTTTAGAAACGCATAAGAAACATTTACAGAAAAAAGTAAAAAAGTAAAATCGCAATGACGTGCTTATGAACTTCATCATTCAATGACGTTGTAGGTACAATATTTATCTTGGGCAACATTTTCAGGGCTGGTTATGAAATTAAAACCTTGTAGAGCAGATGCCAGTGCACAGTTCATAGCAAGCAATAAAAATCACTCAACCCAATTTTACAATCATTCGTAACAAATTTTTTACATTTTTATTTGATCAAAAATACTGTAAAACAATGATGTTGTCGAATATTACTACAATTTAACATAACTCTTTTCTATTTCAAAATATTTAATGTATTCCATTCCCAGGTATTGAAAACAATTGTGCAGCTTAATATTTTTGTGGAAATTGATACCATTTTTTCAGGATTCTTTGATGGACATAAACGTCAAAACAACAGCATTTATTGGAAATAGAAATCTTCTGTAATATTTTAAATGGCTTTACTGTCACTTCTGAACTTCATAAAATATGTATAATTTTATTTTGTTAGCATTCCTAGCACAGTTAGCTAACCAACTATGATATTTTTGCAATGTCAATATCCATGTGCATTTCTTGTAGGAAATGTGGGATGACATACATAATAAACAATTATAAACCAACTAGAATAAACAACTTGCATAGAACAAATGTGCATATATAAAAATTACTTTTAGATTTTCAGATTTTAAGAGATGGCAACTTGACATTTTAAGCACTTAAGGCATTTAAAGACACTTAAGACATTCAATCTGTGGCTTAATTTTTTAAAGATCTACAAACCCCTCGTTTTTACACTCAATTTTTCCTCCACAGCCACAGAAGTTAAAAGACTTATCATATTTTCATCATATTCTCTCTTTTGTCTATAAACCATTGTTCCTAAGCTTATCAGTAAAATTGATTTTCTCTGCTTGTGCAATTCTGTGGTCATTTATATTCACCCCAGCAGCTGGAAACACAGTGTGTCCAATTCAATGTAAAATGTGTGTTTGAGTAGCCATCTCTTTTACAAATGCTACAAGAGTGTCGCTGTCCACGGTCTTTACGTTGCATCTGACTTCTGAAACCTAATGACCCATTCCACAAGTCTTTAATCATTAACGGCGTTGAGAAGAAATGCATCCCCTGCCTTTCTGCTGCAAAACAGCAGCCTGTGACAGAGGTAATTGTGGGTCCTTACAGCCGCAAATTTATTACAAGGCCTGCGCCGAGTCCCAGGATTCTTCATTATCCCTTAGATTTACCACGTAATCTATGCTGCCACTCTGTCTTTGTACATGTACCCACGATTACTCTCATTAAATGCTCAGAGTCCAGAGTGGCACCCGTATTACTCACACCAGCTTCTCAAAAGATACACCTTGCTCTCTCACTCTATCCCCACACAAACACAGCAGATCGCACACTTCATATATTGCAGACAGGCCCTGAGGGACTGCATGTGTGGGGCTCTTTTTGCTGGTGCAGTCTGGGAGAAAGTAAACAAGTAAACTTTGTCTGACGGAGATTGTAGGAATTGGAGATGTTGGTAGACAAGACAAAGTGGCTGCAGGTTTGAATCCAAGTGGTGGACGAGGAATACTTGGTTGCCTGGTTACAAAATTGTCTTTCATCTCTGTCACCATTTTACCTCAGAGCATAGTACTTAACTGCAGGTTGCTCTGGGAGTGCAATTAGTGAACTACATGTCGGTTTGGATAAAAAGCATCTGCTAAATGGCAAGAAATTAGAAGTAAGGTACATGTATAGTATAAGTTAGCAAAGCACAATATAGCATACAGTAATATTACATTACAGCACAATTCAGTGTACCACAGCATGTTAATATGCATATCAAAACTGTGAAGTGAGTTTCATGCATTAAAATTACACTTAGTAGTTATTTCCTCATGTAATAAACAATTCAGCATTAAGACATTTTATCTTTGAACCTTTGTTTCTTGCCAAATTACAAGTCCATAATAACGCTTCCTCCAGTGAAAAAGTCTGTCTTCTGTTGTCTTCTCACATCAAAATCCTCTGACATATTTGTTTAGAACTGTTTTAGCTTGTAAATGGTATTTATTTCTCTCCTGCTTCAGATGAGATGGCTTTTTCACTGGAGAAAGCAATATTATTGAAGTTAAAAACACCTTAATGATGGATTTGTTTCTTACAAACACTTTTGCTTCAAAAGATTTTAATCGATGAACTGGAGTTGTGTGGATTATTGTGATGATTTTTTTTTTTCAGCTGTTTGGACTCTTTCTGACGGCACCCATTCACTGCAGAAGATCTACTGGTGAGAAGGTGATGTAATGCTAAATTTCTCCACATCTTTTTGGAAGGAACAAACTCATCTACATCTTGGATGGCCAGAGGGTGAGTAGATTTTCAGCAAATTTTCATTTTTGGGTGAACCAAAAGTTTCACACAAAGACATGAACAGTAATTTTAAAAAAAAATCTTTAAAATGATGTACACTCAGACGAAAATGAAGTCTTTAGCTAGATTAGTATATGAACAAATGCTTAATATATGTCAAACACAGAGATGCCAGCATGTACTGCATTCAAAAGGTACTGATTACTGGTCTACTGCCTGGGGTTTCTGTTTTATTATGCTCTTATATTCGTCATCTGTAAAGTCTCCACACTGCTTGAAATTATCTTTAACGGATCAATATGACTATAGTCTCAGTTAAAGCTCTAATTTCCCTTTTTGATTCCAACTGCCCCTATTGCCAACAATATTCAGAAATTATTTTCAAAGGATTTATGGTACTTCTGTTGTAATAACAAAGCTGCTCATTTTCAAACTTTTTTATATAGGTTAAAATGAAATAAATTAAGTACTTAAACTGAAATTCCATAATTCCAGAAGTTTCAAGAATTGTTCTTTAGGAACTTTATATTACCAATGAATTTAGATGACTCTTCTAGTTTATTTTATTTGTATTCACTAAAAGCAATTTCTACCCTATAAAATATTTTAGAGGTTGAAATAACTAGAAAAAAAATCTTTATAAAAATTGTATTAACTTCTGTGACTTTTTCCAGATCTATAAATTACACAATTAAAATCCCTCATATAACCCTGTGAGAACCCTGCTTATTAAACTCAAATGATTGTTGTTGCGGGAACAAACAAACAAACAAACAAACAAATAAATAAAACAAAATGAAATAAAAAGAAATTACAATGATAGCTTACATCTTGAATTTTAGAGGTTTTAGCTTACTCCAAAGACTTCTGGAAAACTGGATAAGTTCAAAACGGAAGCATTAAAGCCTATTCATCAGAATCCTGCAATGTTCAAAGCTAAAGCAGGATGGTTAGCAAGTTGATAGCAAAAGTATTTAGACAAAAGGACACTGGACAACACATACTGAATTTGAAAGTGTTTTCTGCTACTTTTAGGGGACGATTTACAGCCTCTTTTAAACAAACTGTAAAATCTTAAGCAGTTATCAAAGTCAAGGTTTGTCTTCCTCTCGGTGTCACTGCAATGACATCCACCATTATGCTATATGGAATTGAATCTTTATCACCCAAATAAAATACTGCCAACTGGAAAACATCTTCTGTGACTCATTTTAAAGGCCTTTTGCTATATATATAGGTGTAAGTGTTATATGCAATAATAAAGACTGTTTCAAACAGGTTTCCTAAACACTTTGCCTATTTGCCGTTGGTTAGAGGGTTGTATGCAATAACTGATCATTTAGCCTACATATACAACAGCATACTTTATTGCAAAGGCCTATTTTGTGCTTTGCAATCTGTAATCCCAAACTGACAACATATATTTGATCTACGGCTTTTGCAATGATTTATACAGAAGATGCAACACAAAAGGGCAAAAAAACACCTTATTGGATTGCTGAGGGAGAACAACACCCTGCCTTGGGCTTTGATTGTATTAACTCCGTCATTTATCATCCATTATTCAAATTACAAAGCAGCATTTATGCCTTACAGATCCTCGCTCACAGCTGGAGCAAGACATACCAAAGCTCAACAAAGCAACATACTGAATGGAGTAACTTGTGTCTCATAAAACTGCTTATAAAACTAAGTCACGGCTAACACTGTCAAAGGCATAAACCAACAGTGCCTTTGCCTTGGCTTTCTAGAGTATCAGTGTGCTAGTGAGACTGAAGGGAAACGTTTAGAGTTTGGGAGTTCAAGGCTGAGAACTACAGTATTTACCGTCGTAACAGAAGCCGTGTCGACAGGGGTTGGAGCTGCACTCGTCTATGTTGATCTCACAGCGGGGCCCTGTGAAACCCTGGCGACATCGGCACCGGAAACCCAGAGGGAAGAGGACGGGATCAGCTTCCTCCACACACTCTGCCCCGTTATCACATGGATTAATGGCCTCACAGGGCAGCAACTCGCAGTTAATCCCTGAAATTCCAAATACAGAATGAGAAATACAATTACATCTGCAACAAAAACAACAACAGAAAATGTTTTGACTGTTTGTTTACTCTACAAATTCATATAATTAATTACTTAAAAGGCCTCTATTGCTACATTTAAGTCAAAAGCAGCCTTGTCACTTCTGAAAGGGGTCCCACATATTTTGACCACTGAATTTCCATGACTTTTCCAAGACAGAGGCACAAACAATCCTTTTTTGTCACCTAAGGAGTTGCAATTTATTATTTTGATGTACCATCATACATAAAAAAAATCGAATTAATTAAAATGAAACCACTATGTGGAGTACATTGTGAGTGAGTGACTCTTCCAGTCACTCACAAGGATTACTGCACAAGGATTTATTTATACATTTAATTAATAATTTTTTTAATTACAGTTTAGTAATAGCATTAATTAAGTGCAATTTCTCACCTAAGACTTTTTTTCAGGCCTTGATAAAACCGTACACATTTTTACCCTGCTGACTAGTTTGGACTATCTTATTAATTGTAACTGGTTTTAGATGAGTAATGTTGTTTAGATGAGTAATATTTTTTTCCAAGCACATTTTACCAATTCCAAACGACATCAATCTTAATAACTACTATTAATCTTGTATTTAATCATTTAGAATTGATATATAATTATTCATGAAGGCTGGAAGTGAAAAATGTCTTATATTCAGGTGTGCATAATTATTAAGCAGATTTTCTTTTACAGATAAAATGAGCCAAAAAAGAGATTTAACTCAGACTGAAAGTCAAAAATTATTAAATGCCCATGAGAAATATACAAAACTAATACAATACTAGAAATTGCAAAGTTAATACATAACCATTAGACAGCAAAATTGTCAGTGGGTCAGCAGGATTAGCCAAAAACATGTGGAGAAGAAAAGATGCACGTTAACTGCAAAAGAATTAGGAATTAAGGTGAAGAATTAAATGTGAATCACCAGGAACCATTTCGTCTCCAGCGCCACCATTTTCCAGAACTGCAACCTACCTGGAGTCTCTAGAAGTAAAAAAATGACCCCTACTTAGTTAGATTCACATACTGAAGTGTAGTAAAATATTTGAAGACTGATTCATATATATATATATATATATTTGGGGAGTTCCCTTTTAGTGCATCTTGAGATTTTATCTGCAGAAGATAACCTGCTTAATAATTATGCACACCTGAATATAAGGTGTTTTTCACTTCCAGCCTTCATGAACAATAATATATAGGTTATAAGTGATTAAATACAAGATTGATAGTAGTTATTAAGATTGATGTTGTTTGGCATTGGTAGAATGTGCTTGGAAAAAAAATATATAATCAGAATTTCAACTTGCATAATAATTATGCATGCACTGTATTTTCCCTCTTCCGCTGTCATCAGCAATGCAAGGCATGTTGTGATTGGTTGTCAAGGCAGCCAATCATAATTTAGCAGCCTTGTCTCTGATTGGCTGGAATTATGGCATATTGTAACAATGGGTTGTGTTGAGCAAGCCAGCCGTCGGCATTTAAAGAGCACTGAGGGCGGGCATCAAGGGAGCAAGCTAGTGAAACATTGCACGTGCAAAAGAGAAGGTCTGCACGCATCCAAAAACTTATTTTAAATGCAAAATTGATTTTCGTGCGCTCTAATTACTTTTTTCTTTGCGAAACGATCATTTTCTCCACAAAACTCAGATTGCACGCATGCAAAATGCACTTTTGTGCGCTCAAAATATAATCATTCGCACAGAATTGTGGCAGAGATCTAAGCCTATATGATGTCGGCGCCGTTGCAATTGGAGCGCTTAGCCAAGCGCTAAATACCCTCAACATGTTTATTCAGCGTTGAGCAATGTAACCAATCACATACATATCTGTTGATTTCTTGAACGCAATGGCCAATCAGAAACGTTTTGTCAGAATTCACTCACCGCTGAAAGCGCCGCAATTTTTCTCATGACTAAGTGTAGACGCGATGTAAATAAGAGATTCTTTGTGCAGTTTAGAGAGCTTCATTGATTATATCAGAACTTTGTAAGATTGCGATGAACGAAGATGAGTGACGCTTTTTAGTGATAAAGGGAGTGCGCTTTGCACACTTTCTAGGCATAATCCATTCAGAATTTGTATGAAACTTTAGTTTTTCAGACACATAGGCTACACCCTGTAAAGTTTCGGGAATGACCTCACATATTTATGCGGGATTCACTCTCGAAATAGCAGTGATTGGCAATGGACGGAACATAAAATATGTTGATTTAATTCTGGAACCGCTCCTGGCCAAACCTCCACATACAGCGCGCATCCCGAGCGAGATCTAATTCACAGACCAAAAGCATGTGTAAACTTTATTGAGATTGGGACATATCAACCAGTATTTTAATTTAATTTACATATATATATATATATATATATATATTTTTTTTTTTTTTTTTTTTTTTCTTGCCCCTCCTGACTCAAGAGTCAAATGTCACCCATGATGGTAGTAGAAGAGCCAGACAGAGATCTGTAGTCAAGTTGGTCACTAGCTACAGTAAAACCAACTTGAAAGCAACTCAACACACCTTATAATGGCAATTGGTAACTGACCAAAACTGTTCAGTGAAGCTGGTCAGCAGGCTAGCCTGGTTAAGCTGGTGCAAACGTTTTATTATTAAACAAGGAAATGGATTAGACAAAAATATACATGAATCAAAGACAGTACAAAAACCCATAACATAACGACACATTAGAGACAGATACGTGAGAACAACTTCAATGAAAATTAATGACATGCCTTTGAATTGTCTAATTAGACTAATTAGACATTGTTGGGTAATGGCCGCTACAAACTCTCAGGGTTTCAATTAACACATAGATAGACTCTGCACTGTATTTTAGCCAGTCTAGATACTAGATCATTTAGTAAAGGATAGCTGTGTAATGGATAGGTTAATGTTCCCAGCATCCCTCCACATAAACACTATGCTTGTGTTTCAGAGCAGCGAAGCTGCCTGTGCCTTTTTCCCCTCAATTTCAAAACAGAATAACCGATATAATCATTATCCCTGACAACCTAATTTGCTCGTCTAATGGAAGTGCGATCCGTGATCTCTGTTTGAGTATAAGCAGCGATGACTGAGCTGCCTGATCGATTTTAGATTAGATGCACTCTGTGTCAAGAATTGACCAGCTGAGCATCAAACGTACACAAAAACAACAACAACACCACAGATAATAATGCACAAAATACAGGTATATTAAGACAGCACATAGTTTCCGCAGTTTCCTGATCTGAATAACATAGTCAAAGAGAACAGCACTCTAGGGGGAATTTAGGTACACTGACATTTAGGTCTGATTCGATCAACCTCTGAACTGAGCCAGCATACCGTAATGGGTGTGTGTATAAATGCAGGGCTTACTACAATACATTATCCTCACCAAAATGTTCAACAGCAAATCAATTGTGAGGTTATTGTTATCCTAAAATTGTTATAAATGAAAACCATGCATTGTAAGGGTGAAAATGCATTAGAGAGAATTTAATTTCTATCTTCAACCATTTCTGACATAAAAAAATTTAATCAAAAGGTATAAAGCAGCTTGGTGAAACCACATTATGTTGACAGTACAGCCTATCAGAATTTTATTTTGTATTTTTATTTTATACTTTACATTTATAATATTTTATTTGAAATATAAGTGACCCTATACATTTTTCTGGACATTTATACATTTTAAATTCATTTTAATTTGAAATTATTGTATGAACAATGAAGATGTCTTGATGTGGCAATACTGACTGCATGAGTTCAGACAGGTGAGAGGAATGCTCTCTAACGTTAATTAACTTTGCTTTTCTTCACCCCAGTCCCTCAGTCTTCATTACCTTTATATGGAGCAGCGCATCGGCAGTAGTAATTACCCGGTTGGTCAATACAGGTGCCTCCATTCTTACAGGGATATGAGAGACACTCATCAACGTCCAGCGAGCACTCGGGACCTTTAATGCACAATATAAAGCAGAAAAATCTGAAAATCTTTGAAAGAAGCCCATATCTCTTAGAGAATATCTGAGAAGCAGCGTTCCACAAATGACAAAAATATGACATTCATACTTAAGACATTTAATATTTGGGGGTCTATGTATAGTTTTAAGATGTGAAGTCATATTTTTGTGCTGGGCCCTGTGAGAGCAATAGAAAAGCACTGGAGAGATAATCAATGCAATAATGTTATAAACATTAGACACACCAGAGTAACCTGATGGGCAAATGCATTCAAAGCCATCTGAGAGGTCCAAACACGTGCCTTTGTTCATGCATGGTGATGACTGGCATTCATCTATATTTATTTCACATAAACTGCCTGAGAAGCAAGAGAAAAAGATAAAGGCACACAAAAAGAAGAAAATAAGATTGAGAGTTGTCGTAGAAATTCCCATGCCATCCAATTATAAGCTGAAGTTTTCACAGCACAAAGAATCTGGAATAAAAGTAAAAACAAATCTAAAATCCCTTTTAAGCCTTCGAGCAATACACCTCCTGGTTTGAAATGAAAGTAGATGAATTTACATTCTGTTGGGCAGGAGGTTCCTAAAATATACTGAGAGCTTGAGTTGACTCATACCTCCAAATGAGCCTATTTCCAATTTGCATAAACATGAAAGAATTAAGTGGAAATTACTCTTAAAATAGAAATTTAATGTGGCTGGATAAGAACTAAAAGTGCCCCTCTGTTTTAAAGGGTTGTTTGTAAACTAAACATGACACACTAAATGATCATATCGCTTCACGCTGAAGTGAGTAATTTTTATTTTTTTCAGAATTAAAATATTTCCATCTCAGTTTAAAGTGCTGAGACAACTATAAGTAGGCTATTCACAGGTTATCTCCACTGTGGCGATTTAAAAACATTGATATTTGTTTGAATGGGTTGTCAAATTCTGGCTCAAACAATGGACCCTTCTCATACACTGTGATGACATGTTTCCACAGTTATGAACATAAATCAGTTTTTTACATTATCGTTATAAAAAAAATTCTTACCTTGAACGAAATTATAAATAATAAAACTGCATTTAATTACAGGAAAAAGATTAATGCTGCTGAGTGAGTATTTCTAATACAATGGCTGAGTTTTATAATTTTCTCTCTTCTAACCAACGTAATCTAGTTCTTGATTTTTTCCCCCTCTTTTGGAAAGTCACAGAAACGCTAACATTGATTTTTTTCTTTTGCTATTGGGGCAAATCGGAACACAAAAATTATATTTGTTGTAGTTTTCCCAACTATGATGACTTTCACTTTTGAGAACCCCAGAAATGTGAAAAGGGTCCATGATGTGCGTTTGGTGCTTTTTCTGAACAATTCCATTTGGTATTTCTAGTAGTACGGAAATTACACACTTCACCTTAAAGTTCCCTATCTGTTGGTCACTATGAGTTATGTCGTGATGACATTAGGGGTCTTACTTGGGAGCCCTAATCACCTTTGAGTTTAAGCGAAAAGGCCAATGAGAATAGGCAAGTGGATTTTGCATGCCATGCAATGCATAAGGTGGTGGCATGCATCCACTCATTCAGATTTTTTCTTCGGAACCGAGTGGGTGTATGTCTACACTTCATGAAGCCATTCACCTCACAAACAAGCCCTTCTGTGTTGGCAAGAAGGCACATTCAGCAGTGTCCCCCTCTCTGCAGTGTGATTGCCCAGGGCGCTACAGCACTAAAAGAGCGGTTTCCCTAAAATTGCAAATTGCAGACGGTCTGCATCTTTTTCAAGATTCCGTCCGTGTCTTCTTGGTTGTGGTCGTTTCCTGTCCCCTGATGATGGCCACGACCACTGTCTTCTGTGTCTGGGTATAGAACATGCATTAGTGGACGGTTCATGCCCGCACTGCAAGCGCATAACCATGGCAATGCTGCGATCTCTCTTTTCTGAGGAAAGGAGGAGACCCCTCTGTCACTACCCCTCTGCACAGCACAAGGCCTCGTTGGTTAGTGCTCTGGGAGATTTGAGGATTACAGTGAGAGCAAATCTGCCGGGCCAGCCCCCACGAACCTCCCACTCCACACGCAGCATTTGTCCCGTACAGCTTCCAGATGATTTCGCTGGCCCGTCACATGGCTGTCCCAGCATTTCATTCAGGTAGACCTGTTTTCTTCCCACGAGTCCTCCCACTGCCAGTTTTACTATTCCCTGACTGAGGCCCCCCTCGGCATGGATGCACTGGCACACAGCTGACCCCGGGACCTACGCAAGTGTGTGTTTCCCCCAGTGACACTTCTCACACAGACACTGTGCAAGGTCCACCTGGACCTGGATTTTGGAACTCATGCTCCTCACGACAGCCCTTCCCTGGTGGATTCCCCTGAGGAAAAGCCTTCTTTCTCAGGGGCAGTGCACCATATGGCTCCTGTGTCTATATTTCTGGAACCTCCACGTGTGGCTCCTGGACGGGACATGGCAGCCTTAAGTGATCTGCCACCAGCGGAAGTAGACACTATTGCTCAAGCCAGAGTTCCCTCTACCAGGCGAGCTTATGCCTTGAAGTGGAGTCTGTTCGCTGACTGGTGTTCTTCTCGCTGAGAATACACCCGATTATGCCCGATCAGAGTCGTGCTTTCTTTCCTGCAAAGAAGTTTGGAGCATAGGCTGTCACCCTCTACCTTGAAAGTGTACATCACAATGCAGTGGACAGCCGGTCCCTGGGGAAGCACGACCTGATCATCAGGTTTCTGAGGGGTGTTAGGCGGTTAAACTTTCCTAGGCCACCCCTCATGCCCTCCTGGGATCTCTCTGTTGTCCTGGCGGGACTTCAGAGGGATCCCTTTGAGCCACTGGAGTCAGTCGAGCTTAAGATCCTGTCTCTCAAGATAGCACTCCTGACCGCACTCACCTCCATCAAGAGGGTCGGGGACCTGAAAGCATTTTCGCTGAGTGAAGAGTGCCTAGTGTTCAGGCCAGCCTACTTTCATGTTGTCCTGAGAACCCAGCCTGGATACATGCCCAAGGTTCCCACTACTCCCTTCCAGGACCAAGTGGAGAGCCTGCAAGCACTGCCCCCAGAGGATGCAGATCCAGCTTTGGCATTGCTGTGTCCCATACGCACCTTGCATATTTACGTGGACAGCCCCAATCAGCCCCTGTACTGAGCTAGGTGTCCCATCTGTGCGATTCCCAGTGGAAAATCCCAGATGTGTATTCTTCCATGGTAAGATTTCCCTCATGTTAAACCCTCGTTAGGTCATTCCATATTAGTATCTCCACATGTCACCTCCCTACGGATAGGATGTGGTCTCTGTAGCGACCTTATCCCTTGGAACTAGGCACACTTCCCCAACGTTTCCATCTAACCTAAAAAAAGAAGTTTGAAGCAAGAATTTTGCCAGAAGTTGAAATTCCTTCTGTTAAAGAATTTCTGTGAACAGAACTGCAGCATGGCCTTCTCTGATGGCGATGTACTCACCATTGGCCCCTCTCGGCACCAAGGTCAGTGAGTTTGCTCTGAAAGTTATTTCCCTTAACCAGGAAATTAACGTTCTTAGAATTGACGAGACAGTTGACCCTGAGTGGTCAGCTAAATATCTACAGCGGATCTAAAATATTCATAATTAATCATAACTAGTTATGGTTAATTATTCATATTTCCTGTTGTGAGCTAAATTCGCTACAGGGGTGTTGGGAAGGTTACAACTTCTGCGTTTACATTTGCATTGACACGCCATGGCTTGTCAGCATTTACAACACCACAAGTTGTAACGACGTTCAGTGGTTGTGGCGCTTTCCATAGGGACCACTAATATTCTCACGACATAACTCATAGTGACCGACAGATTGGGAACGTCTCGGTTAAGTATGTAACCCTCATTCCCTGATGGAGGGAACAGAGACGATATGTCCCCTTGCCATAACACTGAACCACTCACTGAATGCTGGGACACAGTCTCGGCTCCTCAGCATAAACCTGAATGAGTGGATGCACGGCGCCACCTTATACACTTGTATGTACGGTGGAGTGGCTTGGCATGCAAAATCCACTCGCCAATTCTCATTGGCCTTTTCTCTTAAACTCAGAGGTGATTGGGGCTCCCAAGTAAGACACCTAATGTCGTCACAACATAATGTCTCCGTTCCCTCCATCAGGATATGAGGGTTACGTACGTAACCGATACGTTCCATGAATAAGGCAAATCTATTTTTACTTGATACTACTACTACTACTACTACTACTAGCCTACTATTGTAACCTTGAAAAAAATGTAATATTAATCATATATAATCAAATAAATAAACAAATAATTAAAACAACACCACTCATGTTCCTTATTTAATACTTAAAAAAATGTTGCTGAGATTATCATTCCCATTGTAGGCCAAGGAGTGATACCACAACCATCTGGAAATTTAATTTAAAGGATTTAATCACACATTTACACATGGTTGTCATTTTCAAAATGTAACTTTGAGGTCTTTGTCACCCAAATTCAGTGTGCGAAACTGCGATGAGAGGAAGGAATTATGTACCTGTGGTCCCGGCAAGGCAGAGACAGCTGAAGGAGTTAAGCTCATCTGAGCAGGAAGCTCCATTCTGACAGGGTAGACTAAGACACTCATTTACTTCAATCTCACAGTTATTACCTTGAGAAGAAGGGGAAAGGTTCATTTCATTAAGGATTTCCTTGCAAATAAAGGGGCTGTGATGCCCCTTCAAATAAAATAACCCAGAGCTAATGATGAGGTGCTATGGAAGAAAAAAAAAACCCCACTCCTGTCTACTTGGTTAAATGGATGTCAGAAAATGTAATGTGGTTTAAGAAATTCCTCTTGATAAGCAGACGGTCAACTAATGTCTTACAATACAGAAGCATATTTGAGGCCACAGACCTTTTAAACACGGTTCAACAGAGGGGAATTGAATGTTAGAAAACTGGGTAAGGGAAGAAATTGCTCTAGAAAATTGCTTGCAGTGGACTTACCGACGAACCCAGGTGCACAGAAACAGTCATGGGCATTGATACCATCTTTACAGATACTGAGTGCACCACAAGGCTTATCGAGACAGTCATCAATGTTTACCTCACAGAATCGTCCTTGTAACCCTGAGCAGAGATGAAAATGGGGTGAGGGTTAAATGGATGCTTTAGTGAAGGTGAGGACAGAGGGATCGGGAGGAGGCAGACCATACGAAATCATTCTTACCAGGCAAACATTCACACACGAAACCCAGCAGGAGATCCACACACTTTGATCTGTGATGACACAATCCTTCAACGCAGTGATTGATAGAAGTTTCACAAAATAGGCCAGTATAGCCATGGTGACACGTGCACTTGAAACTGCCCTGCTGCTCTTCGCACATGGAAGTGCCCTTCGTATCGCAAGGGTTGGAAGTGCAGTCCGCAGTCAGCATGGAGCAGTCATGTCCTGTGAATCCTGTGTGAAATGATATTAAAGAGCTGATTGATGTGGAATGGCTCAATGGAGACACTTTAGCGTTAGTTATTCAGCTGCCATGCCTCAGATGACACTGTTGCCAAACGCTGGTACTCCATGCATTTACATCAAGAAGTGGTATAAACAGACATAAAACACAAATATTATGCCACTCAATTAACATGCAATTCATAAAAGAAAGGAAACTTTCAAAGCTGTACTCAAAACTGGATATTTTGGATTCATTTTGTATTTCTGGCACCTTGACTTTTCAAAGATGAACGGATATATCATGCCAATAAACCTACTGAAGTAAATCTAATAAAACGTAAGACAAACTCACCAGTAAAATGATTTACACAAAAATCAAAATCTGTGCTATAGGAACCGTATTTCACCTGGTGGGCATTTGAAATAGGTCTGTCCTCTCAGACTATAGCAGGTGCCGGCGTATAGGCAGACCTTATCCAGAGATGTGCAATCAGTGACAGCCGTGGAACAGTTCTTATCTTGGAGAGGCAGCAGATAAAAAGCACAACAACTCAAGTGATGCAGAGGTCACAACCCAAGAACACGTCCTGTCATCAATGCTCCAATCAAGTGGCATGTAATTGACATTGCTAATCTGAGACGGCCAACAACTGAAGAGTAAACAACATCTTGAATTGGAAGTGTTTACTTTTTTTATTCGTCTTTTTTTTAGTCCTATTATTTCTTTTATTTTTTCCCTCCCTCTACAATGCTTTGACATTATGTATTTCATGTCAATAAAGCAACAATAATTTTTGAACAAAATTATTGACAAAAAAAAAATTACAAAAAAATAGATGCATAAAAACAGATTTTTAATTTGTTCTTCATTTCACACTTCACATTGCATTTCACATTTGTATAATTCACAAATAATATAGATATGACTATTCCCCAACATCAATATTTTACTTTGAAAAATTTTCCCAATGTCAAAATTTTAATGTTGAAAATTTTTCTCAACATCAATATTTTACATTGAAAATAACATTTATTTTACATATAACAGTTTCTTACCTCTTATTATACATTGCTGCTCACTTAGTGTGAAAGTGAAGTGTGAAATACATTTCACAAATGAATGCACACATGCTACTTGCAGTCCTTTTAATTAATGCCATAAAAACTGCATGTATAATAAAATGTCAAAAATAGGACACTATACCCACTGCATAATACCCATATTTACCCACATAATTTTATTTACACTCAATTTATAATTTTTTACTTTTACTATATTTTTCGTTTCAATGATCCATTATTTATTTCATTTAAAGGGGTGGTTGATTGCGATTTCACTTTTATAAATGTTAGTTAGTGTGTAATTTTGCTGTTTGAGCATAAACAATATCTGCAAAGTTACGAAGCTGAAAGTTCAATGCAAACATCTTTTAAAGGGGTCATATGATGCGATTTCAAGTTTTCCTTTCTCTTTGGAGTGTTACAAGCTGTTCGTGATTAGATAAGATTCCTAAAATTGCAAAGACTAAAGTCTCAAACCCAAAGAGATATTCTTTATAAAAGTTAAGACTTGTCCACGGCCTCCTAAAACGCCTCGTTTAAACACGCCCCCACATGTCTACGTCACGATGTGGGAAGATTTGCATAACGCTGCCCAAATGTTTACACAAAGAAAGAAGGCGTAACTTTATTGTTGTTGCCACCGCCACCGCCATGTTGTGAAAACGCTTTGTGTTTCGTTGTGAAAGCGAAACTACTTTGTTTGGCCTTCCTAAAGAGGACATGACTAGAAATCAGTGGTTAAGTTGTATTTACAACACTGTTCCAGAACAGTTCAACCCAAATATTCAGATGTGTGCAACGCATTTTATGGAGGACTGTTTGCTGATCCTGGTAGAGAAGACTACAATGCCGGATGCTCTGATTCACAGTCTGTACGTACGTTTTTTTATATTTAAAGAATTTGCCACTGATGATTCAAACGCGAGTTTTGAGCAGTGTAGAGTAGCGCTTGTTGTTTGTGATTTCTCTGATCACAAATGCAGATATCATTTTATGTTTACGCGGCGCGATGCAACTCAACGCATAAAAAAACAGTATAAGTCATTATAATCAGTAATTATGTCCCCACTGGATGCCACAAATGCCTCGTTTGTAATTGGTTTTATTGGTGTTTGTCTAGTCGCGCCGGGACACGGCATCACAGTATGGTAAGGGGCGTAACATTTCCGTCACACGCTTAAGGTATTCGGCCAGTCACAACGCACTGGATAGCTGACCAATCAGAGCACACCTTGCTTTTCAGACCGATGAGCTTTGTAAAAATCGACACGTTTCAGAAAGGCGGGGCATAGAGCAGAAACAATAGTGTACAGTATGTGGAACTACTGCATAAACTGCATAAACACATTTCATTACACCAAATACACCAAATAATGTTCTTTTTAGCAACATCATATGACCCCTTTAAATCACTTACAGCACTAAAATTATTTTAAATAAAGTAAAACTGAATAATTTATTTCGTATACAGAAATAAACAGTAAGACATAGACATGCAGTGTCAAAGTGTCTGTACTTTAGTTTAAACCATCCATAAATGCAAATAATTTTGTCAAAAGTCTAAAATACAATATACAAAGAATGATTACATACTGCACAAATATATTTGCATTCTTA
The DNA here is from genome assembly GCF_001515645.1 of Sinocyclocheilus grahami. Classification (NCBI taxonomy): domain Eukaryota; kingdom Metazoa; phylum Chordata; class Actinopteri; order Cypriniformes; family Cyprinidae; genus Sinocyclocheilus; species Sinocyclocheilus grahami. The sequence continues at coordinate 1,337,767 of NW_015505645.1, forward strand.
ATCATTTATTGAAACCTTTAACAAACACACAAATTCAGTAAATCAGTCATATTCACGATGACGTACCACAGAAAATCCTAATCTGACAGAATTTTTACTTAAATATATGACATTTATCTTAGCAATAATAAAGGTCTTGAACTGTGATTTTTCCTTTTGTTGAACTAAAAGAGCAGATAGGGATCTAGAGACTAACACACTTGTTCTCAATTCAGGACTGAGTTTTCCCCCCACTATAATTAAAATATAAATGACATTAAAATGTGAACTAATGATAACTTGACAATGTCATCAATATCTATACATATAAAATGCACACAAACATGGACATCTGAACATCAATTGTTAGACAAAGTTGAACACATTGACTCAGCCTGGCAGGAAAATAATACATTTTCACATTTCTTGGGGCAGGAATGTCAAATGATTCTAAATATGACACTCAAACAAAACACATGGCAAGAAATTAATTGAAAAATAAATCTACTAGGAGAAACGGTTTTTATCATCCAATAATAATGATACATACGGTTAATAAAAAAAACATGACTATATAACTGCATAATAATGACTCGCTCAATGTGTTTAATTAAAAACTACCTGATTTAAATGCAATAATGTTTGGAAAATGAAATGCAAGATTTAACAACAGAAGCGAACAAAACTAGACATTTTGGTTTACTTAAACTTTTCAAGTTAAAGGCAACACTTGCATATGATGATTTGTCATGACCTGCCCTTTAAGCTAAAGCCAGTAGAGCTAGAATATACATGCAAGTGCTTGAAATGCTAAGAACAATTCATTAGAGAAGCATATGCATAATGAATCTATGAACAGGTCCTCTACAAGCTGTACAACAGTACAAGTATCAAACACTTCCCAAAACTAATGTTCTCACCAACATGTTTTCAGAAAAAAAACATTTAAACATCTCTCAAATGCATTATTACAAAAAGGCTGAATAATGGAGTCGATTTCAAGTTTGCAGATACAGGTACGGTACCACACTATAGAAATCTTCATTGTAAGAAAAAGCGTCCATATATAACATTAAAGCACTGTATGCTACATTTCAGCAATTGCACGTTGTCTGATGTTGAATGACAACATTCATGCAAAAGAGATATGACAACATTTGAAACAATGACAATATTTCCCAGGTTTCCTTAAAGAGATAGTTCACCCGAAAACCACATTTACTCACCCTCATGTCTGTTTGACTTACTTTCTTCTGTGGAACGATGTTTTCTTTTTGGAAGTCAATGGTGACCAAAACTTCTTCATGCTTACCAACATTCTTAAAAGTAACTGTTCTTCACAGATGAAAGAAAGTCATTCAGGTTTGGAATGACATGAGGGTGCGTAAATGACAGAATTTTCATTTTTGGCCAAACTATCCCTATAAACATGTTGCATTTAAAATAGCAATTTCTTTTTAATAGCATGACTCTTGCTATTCTCTTCTCTTGGAGATGTATCTTTCAACTCCACTTGTATCATTTGATCAAAATCCTTAGGTAATAAACCCAAAGCAATTCACTGACAGCCATAAATAAGCAGCTATGCGAAGGCTGTGGACATGTGATTTGATCAGCGAATTAAAAATCCATTAGCAAAAGCTGGACCATACCTGAAGGACCTGATCTTTCCAACTACACTCTAGATTAATTTAAAGGAGTTGAAGTCATTTCCAAGTACATAAAAAAAAAAAAAAAGCGTGACAATCTGATGACAAAAAGCGTGACCAAGATAATGCTGCAGGTTATGTCCTGCAGGTTAGACAGAACTGCAAATTTTGGCAGAAAGAAAATGAGCCAATAGGCTTTGGAGCTTTTCCAAATAGCTAGTTGAGTGGAAACTAAAGAATAGAGGATGAGCAGGAGCTTAGAGAGTGATCTTGCTGACTCACTCACTCAAACAAGTCAAGGCCTCCAGACAAGAGAAATATATATCGGTGACAAAGTTTACAGGAGTTCAAGAGGATTTGTGCTCCAACATATAGTAACGGTACATGACGCCCACGAGTACAGCAGCTACGGTGGGAATCAACCAGGTGGTCCATGACCTGAGCAAAAGACAAACAGTTGTTTAAAAATCATATAAACCAAACAGTAGTACTGTAGTTTATGCAGAACATAGTCTGAACTCTTACCTGGCGTCTTCGGAAGTTGTGACGTAAACTTCCTAGAACAGAAATGTGATAAAGCGAGCAAATGTTAACAAACTGCGATCGCTTTTACATGACAGTCAACATGTTCATGCATCAGTCGCAAAGGTCAGGAGACCTTTTTTTTT
>NW_015505645.1:1344754-1362147 GCF_001515645.1 Sinocyclocheilus grahami
AGACCTTATCCAGAGATGTGCAATCAGTGACAGCCGTGGAACAGTTCTTATCTTGGAGAGGCAGCAGATAAAAAGCACAACAACTCAAGTGATGCAGAGGTCACAACCCAAGAACACGTCCTGTCATCAATGCTCCAATCAAGTGGCATGTAATTGACATTGCTAATCTGAGACGGCCAACAACTGAAGAGTAAACAACATCTTGAATTGGAAGTGTTTACTTTTTTTATTCGTCTTTTTTTTAGTCCTATTATTTCTTTTATTTTTTCCCTCCCTCTACAATGCTTTGACATTATGTATTTCATGTCAATAAAGCAACAATAATTTTTGAACAAAATTATTGACAAAAAAAAAATTACAAAAAAATAGATGCATAAAAACAGATTTTTAATTTGTTCTTCATTTCACACTTCACATTGCATTTCACATTTGTATAATTCACAAATAATATAGATATGACTATTCCCCAACATCAATATTTTACTTTGAAAAATTTTCCCAATGTCAAAATTTTAATGTTGAAAATTTTTCTCAACATCAATATTTTACATTGAAAATAACATTTATTTTACATATAACAGTTTCTTACCTCTTATTATACATTGCTGCTCACTTAGTGTGAAAGTGAAGTGTGAAATACATTTCACAAATGAATGCACACATGCTACTTGCAGTCCTTTTAATTAATGCCATAAAAACTGCATGTATAATAAAATGTCAAAAATAGGACACTATACCCACTGCATAATACCCATATTTACCCACATAATTTTATTTACACTCAATTTATAATTTTTTACTTTTACTATATTTTTCGTTTCAATGATCCATTATTTATTTCATTTAAAGGGGTGGTTGATTGCGATTTCACTTTTATAAATGTTAGTTAGTGTGTAATTTTGCTGTTTGAGCATAAACAATATCTGCAAAGTTACGAAGCTGAAAGTTCAATGCAAACATCTTTTAAAGGGGTCATATGATGCGATTTCAAGTTTTCCTTTCTCTTTGGAGTGTTACAAGCTGTTCGTGATTAGATAAGATTCCTAAAATTGCAAAGACTAAAGTCTCAAACCCAAAGAGATATTCTTTATAAAAGTTAAGACTTGTCCACGGCCTCCTAAAACGCCTCGTTTAAACACGCCCCCACATGTCTACGTCACGATGTGGGAAGATTTGCATAACGCTGCCCAAATGTTTACACAAAGAAAGAAGGCGTAACTTTATTGTTGTTGCCACCGCCACCGCCATGTTGTGAAAACGCTTTGTGTTTCGTTGTGAAAGCGAAACTACTTTGTTTGGCCTTCCTAAAGAGGACATGACTAGAAATCAGTGGTTAAGTTGTATTTACAACACTGTTCCAGAACAGTTCAACCCAAATATTCAGATGTGTGCAACGCATTTTATGGAGGACTGTTTGCTGATCCTGGTAGAGAAGACTACAATGCCGGATGCTCTGATTCACAGTCTGTACGTACGTTTTTTTATATTTAAAGAATTTGCCACTGATGATTCAAACGCGAGTTTTGAGCAGTGTAGAGTAGCGCTTGTTGTTTGTGATTTCTCTGATCACAAATGCAGATATCATTTTATGTTTACGCGGCGCGATGCAACTCAACGCATAAAAAAACAGTATAAGTCATTATAATCAGTAATTATGTCCCCACTGGATGCCACAAATGCCTCGTTTGTAATTGGTTTTATTGGTGTTTGTCTAGTCGCGCCGGGACACGGCATCACAGTATGGTAAGGGGCGTAACATTTCCGTCACACGCTTAAGGTATTCGGCCAGTCACAACGCACTGGATAGCTGACCAATCAGAGCACACCTTGCTTTTCAGACCGATGAGCTTTGTAAAAATCGACACGTTTCAGAAAGGCGGGGCATAGAGCAGAAACAATAGTGTACAGTATGTGGAACTACTGCATAAACTGCATAAACACATTTCATTACACCAAATACACCAAATAATGTTCTTTTTAGCAACATCATATGACCCCTTTAAAATTCTGGCAGTTTAATGCCTACAAAAACGGCTGGTAGGTACTACAACAAGTTACTTCCCGGGTTTGTGACGTAACAAACCCAGATAAACCCCGCCCTCAGGAAAAGGCAGCAAAGGGGACGAGGCCATGCTGCACTGCTTTAGAGAAGAGGAAGAGAAAACTAGAGGTGCACGTAAAAATGTATTCATATATGAATCGCGATTCTGTCTTCTAACGATTCTAATGGATTCACAAGTTTCAAAATCAATGTTCTAAAGCAGCGGTTCTCAATACTGTTCCTCGCGTTCACCTGCTCTGCACATGCTCTGCATCTCTCTCGCTCTCTCTCATTCAGCTCAGCTCCAACGATGAACTGTTGCAATTATACACTTATTTTCACATAGCTATGAGAAGCGTTAAACATGGACGCACATGCAGTTGCCATACTGTTTTAAAGCTTTAATCAGAATAAAACCGTATATTAAAAGCTAACATAAGCAGTAGCATTTACACATAACAGCGTATCTAAAAGTATGAGACAACAACAAACAAAAAATATAGACCTACCATTAAAAGCCGTGCTTGCACCGGTTCTGCACGATCCTCTTCAATAATATCCTCAGCTTCTCAATAGGGCTCAAACTGATAAGCAATATAGACGACGCCATTGTTTACAATACAACCGGAGCACATGCCGCTGAGGTGAGGGGCGGGACTTTTAGGTGCACTAGAGGCAGTTTAGCCAATCACAACACACTGGGCTAGCTAACCAATCAGAGCCCATCGCCTATTTCTGAGGGCGGGGCTTCATAAAAGCAGGAAATGACCGGCGCGTTTCTCAGAGAAGGGACAGAGCGGTGTGGAATAAAGGTAAATTATGTGAAAAATAATGTTTTTTTAAAGCAAAATTAACTTTTGTTGTTGTTTGAACATAAATGTGTGTTGGAAGTGTGTGTACACATCCACCCTATAATGATAAAAATCTTTCTCAAATAAGGCTGTTCTTAGATTCCTGTCAGAATGATGTAGTTCTGCACAGGCCCCTCCCACGACAGTTGATTGACAAGTCCGTCTTACCTTAAGACTTGCCCTGAGTAGGCATGGGCCGATTACCAGTTTCAAGGTATACCGCGATTTGAAAATTTCACGGTTTCAAAACCACTAACATTTTCCGTTTTACCATTCCTGCGGTATGCGCTATTTTTCATGTCTCTGCAAAGACTGAAAGTGTAGGAATCCCTCAGGTTGAGTGAGAGTAACACGACCCCTCCTCCTCCTGCTGGTGCAAGCAGTCAGTCAGGTGTGTGTATGATGGCTGAAAGAGCTTCCCCTTGAACTTACGGCAAACGTCCGTTTTTTGTCTTATTGCAGCTCGTCTCTGTTCTGGACTTGCACAAACTGCTTTGCAATGCAATCATTTTCCAAAATGTAATTTATGTGAAAATATGAAGTCTGTAAATGCCTGTTAACACAGGCCAGAGACGCTGAGGACGGACGCAAAGAGAAAAAATACTGTAGCAGTCAGATCACTCATTGTTCATGATGAACGAACATTTACACATAACAGCGTATCTAAAAGTATGAGACAACAACAAACAAAAAATATAGACCTACCATTAAAAGCCGTGCTTGCACCGGTTCTGCACGATCCTCTTCAATAATATCCTCAGCTTCTCAATAGGGCTCAAACTGATAAGCAATATAGACGACGCCATTGTTTACAATACAACCGGAGCACATGCCGCTGAGGTGAGGGGCGGGACTTTTAGGTGCACTAGAGGCAGTTTAGCCAATCACAACACACTGGGCTAGCTAACCAATCAGAGCCCATCTCCTATTTCTGAGGGCGGGGCTTCATAAAAGCAGGAAATGACCGGCGCGTTTCTCAGAGAAGGGACAGAGCGGTGTGGAATAAAGGTAAATTATGTGAAAAATAATGTTTTTTTAAAGCAAAATTAACTTTTGTTGTTGTTTGAACATAAATGTGTGTTGGAAGTGTGTGTACACATCCACCCTATAATGATAAAAATCTTTCTCAAATAAGGCTGTTCTTAGATTCCTGTCAGAATGATGTAGTTCTGCACAGGCCCCTCCCACGACAGTTGATTGACAAGTCCGTCTTACCTTAAGACTTGCCCTGAGTAGGCATGGGCCGATTACCAGTTTCAAGGTATACCGCGATTTGAAAATTTCACGGTTTCAAAACCACTAACATTTTCCGTTTTACCATTCCTGCGGTATGCGCTATTTTTCATGTCTCCTCAAAGACTGAAAGTGTAGGAATCCCTCAGGTTGAGTGCAGTGTAGAGAGTAACATGACCCTCCTCCTCCTGTTGGTGCAGCAGTCAGTCACGTGTGTGTATGACGGCCGAAGAAGCTTCCCCTGGAACTTGCGCGATCGGCAAATGGCCTTTTTTTGTTTTATTGCAGCCGGTCTCTGTTCTGGACTTACACAAACTGCGTTTGCAATGCAATCATTTTCCAAAATGTAATTTATGTGAAAATATGAAGTCTGTAAATGCCTGTTAACACAGGCCAGAGACGCTGAGGACGGACGCAAAGAGAAAAAATACTGTAGCAGTCAGATCACTCATTGTTCATGATGAACGAACTATTGGAAGAAAATCCTAAATATTGATTTGGGGTTTATATTAATGTGTTTCTGAGGAAACTGACTGTCTTCAGAAAAGTTTAGATGGTATTTTCTTGTCATCTCGTCTCTGTATAATTCACATTAAAGCAGTGTTTCAGCGCAGCACTGCTTTGTATACAGCGGTAACCAGGAAACGCCGTACCTGGTGTTCCAGAAGCGCCTCCTGCTATCAGAGAGTAAATCTGCGTCTCATTCAGAGCTTCTGCTGTTTGTTTCATTCAGGCATGCAGTATAATTTCACAACGCTAGTCAGAACATTCAGTTTTTGCTTCAAATAGGGTTATTATTAAATCAAATTATGTGTATGAAATTATATAACTAAATTATATGAAATGACAAATGATATGTATATGAATTATATAATTACGTAATTATATAATTACATAATATAATTATGTAATTACAGATTTTGGTTAAATAAAGATGTCAGTCTTTATATTTCTTCTTTTTAGGACAGCAGTAGCTCTAGCAGCAAATCAACCATCCACATCAAAAGCTGCAGGACAGCCCACAATTCAGCAAACATTTCAGAAACAAATCAAAGAAAAAAGTATTCTAAATATTCTGTATGTTCCTCAAAAATAAAATATATTGTGTTCAGTGGAAAGGTTTTTTTTTTTACCCGGACATAAAATAAATAAATAAATAAATCACATTTTAGAGCTATAACTATACCGTGATACCGTGATATTTTTGCTTAAGGTTATCATACTGTCAAAATCTGATACCGGCCCATGCCTAGCCCTGAGTGAGCTGTCATCAGTCCACCATTGTGTCGACTCCGGTGCAGGGGAAGACAAGAATGTCTCTGATTAAGCGAGGTGTTTTGTTGTTGGATGTAATAATGAACATAACAGTCGTCATTTACTCCCAACATCTGAGCCACTGAAGAGGCAGAGGATTAAAGTTACTTTCGTTTTTGAAAGGAATGCGCCGATCCCCGATCTGACTAAATGCGTTTAAGTTCACGCAAATCATTCATGATCCAGCTTCATCTACAGAAGAAGTGAGTATAAGGTTTTTTTTTTTTATGAATCTTTGCAAATCGCCTTTCCTAATATGTGCTAGTTAGCAAGTTTCGCCGCTGAAGTTTACAGTCTGCTCATTACCCCACGGAAGAGAGGGGCGGGGGCAGCAGAGGTCATTAGCATTTAAAGCAACACGGACTAGAATGGTGTGCTGAAGACAGAGCTGATTTTGACAGGGTAACAATGGTGTTTTTTACACTACCATTGAGAAATTTTAACCAAAGTGTTATAGACTTTTCATTAAGACCCTAAAGAATCATATCAACTTGTGGAAAATGGGCATTCAATGACCCCTTTAAAAACGAAGCATTAACACATGTTAGACTGCACCCCATAAACACAATCAAGCCTAGAAAAAAAACAACCTTTAATGACTCTAATATCAGCTCACAGAAACATGCTTAATATAAAATGTAAACATTTTTTCATAAATTTAAAGCTACAACTGTAACAAATTAGTAAGCATACATCGTCAACTGCTTTCAAAGGAGACAAATACTAATACTAAATGTCCAATCTCATCTTCTACTTGGGGCACTAGTATTGAGACCCGTGAATCTTTCAGTACAATCAATGGGACATCTGAACTGCCAACATTCCTCTTCCAGAGTATGTTGCCGAGTCATTGATGTCTCTGTAATGTCAGTGTACACAATGCACATAGAACACTGAAAGAGGGACTGCTATGCTGGCACTCTTTAGAGTTTAATCTATGCTCGTCTGCATGTTGAAAGCCTCTGGTATTCTCCTGTGTGCTAACTCGTACAGCTGCAAAAATTACAACCCTGAAAACGATCTTGCCAGGCCACAGACTTTAAGCAGAACAGAGTTCAGTCTAAGTATTGATCAAAATGTAGTTTCTGGAGAATATACTGTATGATGCCTATAGTCCCAAAATATTATCTTCTAAAATTCCTTTGGAGAAATAAAAATAGACATAAAAGCAGAAAAAAATGTTGTAATAAGTCCCTAAAGCTAGTCCCTAGACCTAACTAAAATACACCTGACTACTGCAGCAAAAAGTCTAAAACCTATCACCCTTTACCATAAAAAATCTCACTATGATTTTTCCAATTAACCAAATTAAAAGCTGTTCTAGTCATGGAAATACACATCCTTGACTAGGAAGATTCCAAAATCTCCAAAACTGCCTGACATTTCCATTACAATACCGGTCAAATCACCAATAAAATATGAAAAACTATACCACGAATTTGGCCTCTTCAGGTTGAGCCATACTATAAAAAGCTGAAAACAACTGTCCAGCCAATTTGCATGTGTGTTGAAGAGTTAACACTGCAGTAAAAATGGTGATGGCTTTGCCAATGAGACAATTGGCCCTTTTAATTGAAAGGTGGGAGTTAATTTTCTACAGCTGCTATGCTAATTGTTGTAATTTCTCCCATTCTCTCCTTATTCTGCCTGTTATTATTCTAAAAAGACCTCAGTGTAGAAATACAATAAGACAACATGCTTTACATGGTAGAGAAGTAACTAAAGCTCAAAAGATCATGATTACTTTGAAACAGAATCATTATTTCCCTCCAAGTTGCTGCACACAACTTGTTAATTCTCTTGCATTCCAATATTTGCATTTCAAGTAATTCCATTAACGATGTGACTCAACACTGAGTTAACAAATTTCCTCTAGGAGATGGGCTTATTTTTAGATCTTTGTTGTTTTGCTTTTTCTGCTCTAACAAGCCACATACAGTATTGATTAGTGTGGCTCGCTGTAACATAATAGAAAAATCTGAATAAATCAAAATATTCTTTACAACAGCTACTTAGCAATGAATCCCTGAGGGCACCTGCATGCATAACCCCAGTTAGATCAATGCAAGTAAAATTATTGGTGCAGAAAGCCGAACCACTGTGAATTTGCTTCACTTACATTTGAATGACATGAAGTAAATATATCAGCCTTCTGTAAACCACACACCCTGCTGGTGCACTACATGAGCAGAAGTAGATACGAACCCTATTTAATTAGAACATTTAGCTATTCCAGAACGTTTCTTTGTTGACAAATGCAGCCATCGAATTGAAAAGCTCAATGGCTTTTTTGCACGGTCAAAAAATGAAGCCACATTTCTGCACTGTTCTGGTTAACTGGCGGTGTTATTCCAAAGAAGAAATGTTCAGGAATAACAACGGTTCAGCCATAGAGTGGTAAACCACACCAAACACGCATGATCTCTGAATACTGAAGCATGTAAGAAATGCTAACATTCCACGCTGAGCTCCTGGAAGCAAAGTCAGCTCGCAGGAAACTTCATGAAATGGGTTTCAACAGCTGTGCAGCTACAAACCAGCTCATGTGTGGGTTGCAGAAGTGTGAAGCTCACCATTATTGGACTCTTGAGCAGTTAAAATCCATTCTCTGGAGTGATGGATCACTCATCACCATCTGCCAGCCTGAAGGAGGAATTTGGATTTGCCAGGAGAACTCTACCTGCCCGAAAGCACAGTACCAGCTGTACAGTTTGGAGAAGGAGAAATAATACTTTTTCATTGTTAAGGCAATTCCCTTAAGTCTTAGAGAAATATATTCAAAAATGTGACAAATACTACATGGTTCTATGCTTTCTGGTTGCTTTTTGAGATAGATGTTTCTCATAGTGCAAAAAAAAAGAGGTTCATTTAGAAATTGTTGGTTGGATGGTTGTGGATGCCCTGACCTCAACCCCATGAAGCAAACACGGATGCAACTGCATTCTCTCAACATCGGTGCCAAACATCAGAAATGCTTGCAGCTAAATGGAGGCAAAACTGAGACATGCTGGCTCTGTACCAAAACCTATTGAGCAGTCTCACTGTCTACACTGGAAGCCACATTGAAAGCAGCATCATAATCGAAGTGGAACATCTTAAAAGATGTTTTGAATGATTTTTACATCACATGCAAAATGTCCCAGTTACCTGACATATGCCACTGAATTGGGAACCCTGGGGCATCACACATATCTATGAAAACCTGAGATTGAAAAAAAAGTGTTATGAGAGTGGCTACATTTTTTTAGCCAATCAGAAAATTATTTTTCCACATTAAGGGTTACTGGTATGTCTTGAATGGCTGAAGTCTGGAAAGACCGTCTGCGGTTTGAAAAATGGCGAAATGACTAATATTACTGAAATCACCTTTAAGTTATTTAAAATAATGTTCATTATTTCAATGTTCAAGTCAAGCATTCTTTATTATGACATGTCACACATTTATAATATAACATGAAATAATGGAATAATGGAAGTGGCCTAAAGAAATAACAAGAATGGATGGACAATCTAACAAAAATGTTTTTCTTGTGAACCAAATAACTATATCAGAATTCAAAATGAATTGAATTGATTTGAAAATAATTTATTGCTATCACTTATATATGGTATCTTTTTTATAAAGCAAAGAGTGAAATGTGAGTGATTAACTTTATATTTACTGTCCAAAAGCTGTTCTGTACACTGTACCTTTGAAATACGGCATTTAATATAACTTTGCAAAATCATTCATTACCATTCACAAAAAAACAAAAAAAAACATTCTTTGTGCTAATTGATATGCCCTTCATAATAATGTGCACTTACTCAGTACACATCTACATTTTGGAGAAAAAAATAATAATTCTTATGTCATAGATTATTGGAGTACATTTTACAAGAAAATACTATTTCAGTTTTTCTATTTTAAAATTTCATATTTATTTTATTCATGTTACTTGACACTTCCTTGTACATGTTTGTGAAATATACTAGCAATTTCTGAGTGAAAATGTTTCAGTGTTAGCATGTTCATAAACTTACAGCCTGATAGTCAAATAAGAACAATCAAAAATGAATGTATTTGTTTGTTCATTTTATTTATTTATTTATAAACTACACATTCAAATATTGGGTGAAATTGCACATATTCATTACATTAGAAACTATTTCTAATCAATACTTTTTTTGTTGTTGTAAATCTTCCTGGGACAATTGCCTTAAAACTATTACCTAGATTGGTTAAAGACAGAACTGTATCCAAGCTCATTGTCTGAAATTACCAAATGGACAAAAGAGAAAGTATATATGTTCTACATTTAAAGTACATGGAAAATTGGCATATAAGGAATGTACTTTTGAAACAGCTGATTAAAGTGTTTTCATTAAACATCCGCACATGTGTTTTCATCCGCACATAGCATTATTTAAAAAGGTAGAAAAGCTAAATGGCGTGAAGTAGAGAAAAGTGCAGGACTCAAATTTTCTGACATTTTATGCCACCATAAATGCTTTCCAGCGCATGGTCATGCTACAAAATGACTATCATTAGCTCTGTCACAGGCTAAGGCTGCAGGAGGCCCGTGACTAATGCTGGGCCATCAGCACCATCGGTGTGGGCAAATTCTCATCATTCCTCAAACTGACCATGGAACCAATTTCTACCTCTCCCCATGTCATTAAATCTGACAATTATCCTGACTTCATTAATAATGCATAGCAGTCCTTGCCTGCAATCAAGGTTTAATCAGCAATGTGTGTCACAGGTAGGGCATTGACTGAGCCAAGAAATTATTGGCAAATTGTAAGGATTTATTTCCACCCTCAACTTAATGATATAAATGACTTGGGGTAATTTAGTTGGTTTAACAAGCAGGACAACGTTATCAAACCTGAGACTCTGCTTGCATATGTATAGCTGCTGCCATGGTAACAATGCCATTAATCAGAGTTATTGATTTTTGGGTGCATTCAGATTCAATCAGGCAGCAAAACAAAACAAAAAGCTAATGAAATTAATTAATAAAAGAATGAGAATTTAAATTACATTTAAATTACTAAATGGATTAGCACAGGTTTGCACAAACGCTTACAGGTGGTGATGTGTGTAATTTCTTCTAGTGTTAAGATATTTCCTAAGCCATCTTAAAACGCTTGATGTTTAAGGATGATTTTAAACACTGGCGCTATTAAAACATTGCTCGCTCAACCATTCACAACCAGCCTGACATAGCTTGCTCAACCAATGTCTTGAGTGTGGGGTTGGACTGTTTCCTTGTCTGACCAGTGAAAGACAGGGAGAGTGTTTCCATAAACCTGTTTGAAAACAGTAATTATTTTGCTGTTCTGTTTGGTGCATCTAGAGGCACAGAAATCACATACTTCACCTTTAAAATGCATAAACTTATTTGAATCCGTAAGGTTGAAAACTGTACTAGATTACTGAAAAAGGAAGTTTCATCCTCATAACTCAATTTAAAATCACACATGAGATTCCTTGCATGTAGTCCCCAATTTGTTTAAATTTTCAAGAGGCAACATTTGTATCTCCACATGGATTTTTTGAGCAGCAAATCAGAATATCAGAATGATTTCTGAAGGATAGTGTGACTGGAGTAATGATGCACAAAATTCAGGTTTGAAATCACTATAAATTATATTTTTAAATATATTCAAATAGAAAACAGTTATTTGAAATAGCCTAGTAAAAATATTTCAAAATTTTACTGTTTTGCTGTACTTTGGATCAAATAAATGCAGGCTTGGTGAACAGAAGAGACTTCTTTAAAAAACATGAACAATCTTACTGTTCAAAACATTTTGACTGGTAGTGTATAGTCAACTTAAATTTTTCTTTCATTTCTAGCTTTTAATTGGCTTAGAAATCAGATAAATGCTGGACAATAACCAATAATAATGATTTGTTTATATACTACAAACACTTTATAATCACATAATAAGGCAGAATAGTTTCTATACTGTAATAAATGCTATGTCAGTTAGCACTGCATTGTTCATATACTTTATTTATTACCTGGAGATGACTTGACAAACACAAATAAACCATATTGTCGCAATCGTATGTTTAAAGTCTTCATGTTTCCAAACGTTTCTGTTTTTCTGAAAACAACTGTTTTCATACAGCCATAGCTGGATGCTTTTGTCCATATTAGGAATTTCCTCATACGACTTTCTGCGCGAGAGCACCCTCCGGCTTCGAGTATGAATGAAACATACACTGCACGGAATGTTTAGCGCTCCGTGATGTTCATCTCGCTTTATTCTGGGTCCGAATAAAACATCAGATAATGCACAGACTATCCTGTCTCTTTGAATTTAAATCTATATTTATTCACACCAGCTCTTGAAAACCTCTATGCGAACACACTTGCCCGAAAAAGTGCGGGGAACGAATTTACGTGATATTAAAAGTGGGGGGGGGACACGTCCCCCGCGTAATCTACGCCCCTGGATTCAACTAACAATACACTTTAATCACAGTAAAGCACCCTTTATAATAATTTGACTGGAAGAGGGCTTCATTCAGTCTGTGTTGTGTGACAAGAGAAATGACTCAATGTGCAAATGAAATGTTTAATCGTTGTCACTTCAACAGCACTTTTATGACACCACAACTGGATCTGCACCGTAACATCCAAATGTAAAAGGGGGCTATATTTAATTGAATTTACAGACCAGAAACAGCTCTGCATCTCATCTGAGCATAAAAAGAGAGAGAAATGCATTGCAGTGGACATCACATTAAGAGTCACCTGTACATATTCTGCTCTCCACACAGTTATGTTCAAGCAGAATCTGATTTATATCTCTTTTGATTAATCTCACAGAGATGGCCGCCAAAGCATGCACAGCAGAACAGAGTCATTACTACAGTCCCCTTGGTTAGTTTAATCCCACAGGCAATTAGGATTTGTAGGACTTTGTTTTCCACTCAAAAGAAGCTTTACAGGGTTGTTATTGATTGTGAAAGCTCCGCGGGCACACACGGACTCAACCCACTGGATCATTTAATCATGTTTAATAAGAGGCAGTCATTGCCTCTCTTATTGCATTGAGCAAGCCAGTGACAAAACTAGCACAGCCCAGATCAAAGCAAAATCATCTCCACATTGACACACATGCACTGGACCACAGACACAAATACAAACAATGACCATCTAAAATCTAGCTCACAGTGACTCTTATCAGGATATTGTGCTAATCATTAGATTAGGCTACCTTTTCACATTCTGTATTTTTGTCCATCCACGTCTGGATAAGAAAATGGCATTATCAGGACTGCTAATCAAACAAATTGAGCGACACTTTGTTTAAAAAAAAAAATGGTGTGGGCAATTTGGGGGGCTGAATGTGTCACAAAATAGCAAAGGTTTAACATGAATATAAATTAGATAATTCATGAATTATATATATATATATATATATATATATATACAAACCCAATTTCAGTGAAGTTGGGACATTTTGTAAAATGCAATAACATCAAGAATCTGTAATTTTGTTCATTCTCTTTAACTTTTATTTAATTGACAAAATTAGAAAGAAAAGATTTCCAAAGTTTTCACTGACCAACGTAAATGTATTTTGTAAATATGAACAAATTTAGTTTTTGATGGCTGCAACACATTCCAAAAAAGTTGGGAAAGAGGCATGTATATATATATATATATTTCATGGAGTAAATAAACCAAAAACACTACCGTTCAAAAGTTGGGGGTCAGTAGATTTTTATTTATTTTTTTAAGAGAGAGAGGAATTAACTTATTTAGCAAGGATGCATTAATTTAATCAAAAGTGATAGTAAACACTTTCACTTTGTTACAAAAAAAGGAAATAAATAAATAAATAAAATAAAATAAGTGCTGCTCTTCTGAACTTTTTAATAATCAAAGAATCCTGAAAAAAAATTCTAAAAGTTTTCCACAAAAAAATATTAAGCAGCAAAACCGTTTTCAACATTGATAATAGTGTTTTACTGTGTATTGTATTAACTAAATGCAGCATATGTATATATAAACTACTTTAACTGAAATTATAAACAATATAAAAGTCCCCCCCCCCCCAAAAAAAAACACATTAATAATTTGAATACAAGAGCGGCGTTTTACACAGTTGTCACTACCGCTAGCTGCAAGCAAATGGAACAGCATTAAACCAAATTCAATACATATGGTGGTCATACATAGTGGTGCGCTCTGCCTCAGAATCCCATAGTACAACCGTTAGCAAGTCAGACAGAGTTCTCATGGTTAAAAACCTTCCTGCATCTTCTTTAACCATGAAGAAATGTGATCCCATTAGAGCTCTGCAGGAGACCCAGCGTGTTATACAGGAAGGACTTTGTCATTTCCACCGAGGGATGTGTCATGACAGATCAACCTAACAAAGCTGTCACCGCAGCTCTGGAAGCAATTCAAGGGATTACTGAAGAGCCAGAGGGACCACTGACCTTCATTATTGTCAGTGTGTTTTACATAACAGGTGTACCCATCGTGTAAGAAGGTTCACCTTCAGGATTACGCTTTTGCATATTTGTGGGTAGATGGTTTCTCTGGAAAGTCATCTGATTTACTTTAGGGTAAGGAAGATACAACTGATTCAAGATGCTCCATCAAAGTCCTTTTATGACAAAACAGTCCACTTGCCAGCCATTTTGGTGATGTCCATGGGTAGCTATTTTCTATGCTGGCAAACAACTGTAAAATCCTGTTTGTTAAAGATTACATTTCAATCATACATTTAAAATCAGCAATAAAATCTGCAATTATCCTATCTAAAAGGCTCACAACTAGGGTACTAAAACTAAAAGCATTTTTGTGAATTGGAACAAAGCTGAAATAAAATTAACCAAAATTACTAACTGGAAATAAATAAAAACTAAAACTGAACTAAAACTAAAATAAAAAAATAAATAAGATGTATTTATTTAAATAAATAAATTAAATAAATTAATAAATTTAAACCTAAATAGAAATAATAACAAAAAAAGACAAAACCACATAACAAAACATAAAAATAAATAATAAAATAAAATAAAATAAATAAAAACAAAATGAAACGGAAAAAAAATAAAGCTATTTAAAATGTGATAAAAACTACAATAGAATATCAATGATATTAAAATAACACTGCTCACAACTCCCATTCCTACAGTCGCCATGTTAAGAATTATTATTTCACCAAGCAGTCAGTCTACTCCCCATTATACTGTCTCTGGTTCTATTCACACAATGAATCGTGACACAAGTGATGACAACCATCAAACTTTGAGGTAAACAGCCTTTAGCTGTTAAATTATGAAGCCAGTAAGCTCAATGTAAAATCAAACCACACCAGTTTTTAAGATAGCTTAAAATTAACCTATCATGCAATGTAACATAAATTTAAATGATGTAAATTCTGAAAATGCCATGCATTTATGCCTTCCGCTAAAACATCATTATGACAAGAAACATCTATGAAATGTCTATACCTCAGTCGTCCTTGAGTGTGTATGAGCTTCTCATTTGCATAGGACATCACTGGCAATCTCTCATTTAGACATGTCAAGAATAAGTGGAGTTAGACTAATGAAGATGTGCTTATTGATATAGTGGTATTAAACGTTGTAAAATTATCAGTCACAAATGAAATTCTCACTTGCTGTGTAGAATAATGATGCAAGGTAGCTCAGCTCTTTAATCTCTGGCACTTGTATATAATGTCTTTGAAACTTTTGCCATTAATATAAAGGAAGTTGGGAGATTCTGACAACGGCTTCTAATAATTTCCTATCTGGCAAATGGCATGCATAAGAACATTTATACCAAAGAATGCAGCATACAGAGCACAACAGTAAAGATTTCGTTTTTTTAGTACCTCGGTACTGGAAGTATTTTACCCCATTTATTTTCTTCATAAGCATTACAAAAATGAATGAAGAGTTTTAAGACTTCAACAAACCAGCTTTGAGATGATTTAAATCATTACATAATTTGCCTTTTTCAGATTTGTTTACTTATGGCTTTAAAAATGTTAAGTACACTGTCAGTGTACAGTGGGTATAGAAAAGAATCACCCTCTTTAAAATAATACAATTTTGTTGCTTTGCAACCTGAAATGAAGACAGACACAGTTTTTCATTTATCCAGCTGTATTTACTTGTACAAAATGTACCTTTAGCGTGTCACTGGAACATTACCATCAGATGTACATCTTGGTACCTTTTCTCTCCTTAAAGGTGGGGTAAGTGATTTCTGGTAGCCAATGTAGACATTTGAAATCACCAAAACAAACACGCCCCTACCCCAAAAGGGTCTAGCCCCTATTTTGATAGCTCCGCCCCACACATACATACGCAACCCAGGCAATGATTAGTTCTGTGAAACAAAGCAAAACCAATGTTACCCCGTGTCTACACCGGACACAAGTGGCGCTGTGCAACAAATTACTATAGAACTCATTATAATCAGTGATGCTGTCTACACCATAGATATACAGTATATACATATCTATGGTCTACACTGGATGCGGCGCGGCACGACACGACAAATCCGACAGAAAACTGCTGCTGAGTTCTATTTATGACGTATTGACACACATTTCAAATAATTTTCAACGGTCGCTTTGTCACGTCCAGTGTACTAGACAGACTTTAGCTGTTGTGGCGCAGACACGGTGTAACTCACCTATCGAGAAAAAACAAAGCAACCTCAGCTTCCGATTGCAGGCCTTCCGCTCCTTGAGTTCTCTCCAGCGCTGGAAAGCTGATCCGATATTTACACGGGTCCTACTTCTTGCCTTAAGCCTTCTTTTGTTCTGTATTCGTTTTCCTCTTTTTCCGCCATCTCTATCTTTCTGTTGCTCGGCCCGGCTAATGTCCGTCCTGTGCACTGAACGCTCTCTCCTCCACATCACCAGTAGACACGCCCCTTACTGCTGATTGGCTACAAGTTTGTTTTGCTACTCGGCCCGAATTGAAAGGTTTGTTCCCTTTCAGTCGGTCACTCTGAGTCACGTCGGTGACCGACAAATTGGGATATCGCTTCGATAGACCAATCTACTTCGAGTGTAACTAAACGAGCCAATGCACATTGGCATGCAATTATTACATCCAGCTGCCGCTGATCACAGCGTGAATATAATAAGGCAGCAGGTGCAATGCATACCAGCTTTTCGCTTCGGAGCCGAGTGACAACATCGTTCTGCTCTATATTCATTTCAAGAACTACGAGTTCAGCACGCTCTTGGAAGCTTTCTGTGTTGGCGAGACGACGCTTCAGCGGTGGTCGTTCCAGTGTCGAGTGGGTTGCGCACTTCAGGCTGCACTACCCCCTGTCGTGTTGCAAGCGGCCATCTCCCCTGTGCGCCTCAGCATTAAAAGAGCATTTCCTAAAAGAGCAAATTTCTCTAAAAGAGCTCCACGGGTGCGTCTTTATAAAGACGACGGATCGTCCTTATAAGGATGCCGTTTCACGCGTGCGTTTCTGGGTGCGGTCATTACATGGCACCGGGTGATGGTCACGATCGCTGCCTCACGTGTCTGGGCATCAAGCACGCTGAGGTGGCCTTCGTGGATGAGTCATGTTCTCATTGCGGGAAGATGACTATCTCGGAGCTGCTAACCAGGCTCCGCTACTCGCAAGGGGGCAGAGTCCCGTTGCCGCTGCCGCGATCTGGGGCTCGTTCTGGCGGACAGACGAGAACCACTTCCAGCAGTAGCGAGGGCGGTTTGAGGGTTACAGTGATGGCAAACCCCACAGGGAACCAGCCCTCTGGGGACCATCACTCCTCTTGCTCCTCTGATCCAGTGGAGCGACCCACATAACGCACTGGGCCCTCTTTAAAGAGCATACCAGCGGTATCCAGTGGACCTCCCCCCGACCAGAGCTGTCCGATGAAGATTCAGCCACGCTGCCGCCCTCCGGGACGGTGGCAAAGCCTGAATCGGATCCGGAGATGACAGCTATGCTTTC